>NC_055997.1:112351410-112556410 GCF_018446385.1 Zingiber officinale
GGATTTACATGGTATCCACCTCACAAGAGGTGACTAATCCAAGGATCCACACACTCATGCACTCTCCACTATGAAAACACTCCTTTATGGTAACTACCAAAGGCGGAGAAGCCCTACAATACTCTCAGTACAAGTAGAAGACAAGGGGAAAACAAATACAAGCAAAAGCTTATAAGTTTGTACAAGTGAAAACCCTAACCCTAGTTTCTCCTTCTTCTTTTGATCCGCCTCTTGACTTGGAAAACTTCCAAGAACCTTCAAGAATTGGCAATCTAAACTTCAGAGAGATGTTGTGGAGTCGCTGGTGAAGATCGGAGCTAAACAGTGTAAGAGTTGGCGAAGAAAGAGCTCGACAACGGCTTTAATCAATGCCAACTGTCGGATCCATATCGATCAGATTGCTCCCAATCGATCGGGGAGGCTTTGGATCGATCGGCTGATCGATCCAGAGCGCCTCTGTGCTCTCGGGAATTGCCTGGATCGATCGGCTGATCGATCCAGCCTTTATCGCGCGAAATCGCAGCTCCCAATCGATCCACTGATCGATTGGGGGCTCTGGATCGATCGACCGATCGATCCAACGCTGTTCTATGCGATCGCGCACTTGTCCCAATCGATCCACTGATCAATTGGGAGGAGACTTGTCGCGAAGACTCACTCAATCGATCAGCTGATCGATTGGGCATGAACCAATCGATCGGCTGGTCGATTGGGCATGAACCAATCGATCGGCTGATCGATCCAGCTCATGATTTTGCCCAAAATCAAGTCTAAAGCCCCCTAAACCAACATCCACTCAACCATGACTTGTTGGTACGTAAAACCTAGCATCCGGTCACCCTTGACTTGCTAGGACTCCCTTACCAAGTGTCCGGTCAATCCCTTTGACCCACTTGGACTTCCACCAGATGTCTGGTCAACCTTGACCCATCTGGATTTCCTCGTGCCAAGTATCCAGTTAATCCCTTTGACCTACTTGGACTTCTCAACACCAGATGTCCGATCAGCCTTGATCCATCTGGATTTCCTGTGCATGACTTCATTCATCAGGATTTTCAACTGCCTAGCTTCACTCACTAGGTCTTTCACCTGCCTTCACACACCAGGACTTTCACCTGGCTTCACTCACCAGGATTTCCTTCTGCCTAGCTTCACTCACTAGGACTTTCATCTTGCCTAGCTTCACTCACTAGGACTTTCACCTGGCTTCACTCACCAGGATTTCCCAGCCAAGTATCTAGTCAACATTGACCTACTTGACTCTCCTTCACAATCTTCCCACATGAACCATTTGCACCTGCAATCTTCATGTGTTGTCTATATGTATTGTCAAACATCGAAAGTCAAACATCAAGACTCGAGCTTGACTCAATTCAAGCTCAGTCAACCAGGTCAACCTTGACCTAGGGATATTGTACCAACATGATAAACTATATTGAAAGCAGTAATTTTTGAACTCATCATGACAATCATACTCACTTGTTAAGATATTAATATTAACAAGTTGTTTGATAAAATCTCATCAATAATTCATTAGAGCATCTGCAATGGGAGGTTTATAACATGCTATTTATGCTATAAACCCCTCCCCCACTATATAGGTGGGGTTTATATTTTTTTTTATAAAACTGTACCAAAATCTTGGGACCGGGTTTACAAAAAAAATAATGGAGAGAGGATGGAGAGAGTATTTTAAAAGAAATGAGGTTTTTAAAAGAGAGAGGTTTTTAACTTATGAGAAGTTTTTAAAAGGAATAAGGTTTTTAACTTATGATGTGACAGTAATGTGGCGGAGTATAAACCTCTTCAAGAGGTTTACGACTGCAAATGCCCTTACTAATATATATTAAGATAATAATATTTTTAAATACAAGTACAATATCATTTTATAACATACCAAATATCAATTTACAATTTACAATATACAAACTATAATATTTCAACAATAATAATAATCTAATGAAAAACAACTATCATGTTGTAAAGGATCAAATTACAACTATCTATCATAAAATTACAATAACAAAACCAATAGTTTTATTTAGTTTTAATAATAATACAATAGAAGATCACAATAATTTAGATAAAACAATAGTTAGCAGTATATAATAAAATAATTATGTAGACAACAACAATAAATATTGTAAATGTTTCTCTTCAAGATTCATAGCAAACCAATCAAGCTTGCGATCATATTGGCTAGGAAGAGTAAAGTTCTCCACATCATCCAACAAAAAAATCAAGTTCTCCAGTCTTTTTAAGTATCCCAGATGATCCCTTGTAGTAAGAAAGCTAACTCAAGTGGTCCTCCTTGGTATGCCTCTTGATTTAGATCTTTTCATTATCCTTAGTCTTTTGTCAGAAAAGAAAATTATTCTTCAAATAACAATTAAAGAGATTTATGTTAATTCAGACGAAAAAGGAATAGAGCAAGCTTAATGCTATTTTAATTATAAGAAAAAAATAATCTTTTAGTATTATTGTTTAAATCTAGTACAAGATTATAATGTTTCATAACATAATTTATTCCACAATCAAATCATTCTCCGCATTAATTTCAAAAGATATAAGATTTGATGAATAAGAACAATAAAATATAAGGATAAAAAAAAGCTAAAGTTGAACAATTGACATATTACTAATCAGACTTTTGCATAAGTTAAGAAAATCAGTACAAGCTAAGTAACTAGTTACCAAAATATCATATCAAAGTAATAATAAAAAGTCCAACAAACCAATCGTTATATGAAAAAAGTTAAGCCAACTTAAAACTATACTCTTAGAGTAAATAAGTTAGGAGGATATTTATAATTTACAGTCAACCTTAAGAGAATCATAAAATAAATAATGGAAGTTATCTTCCCTACGAAATCTTTGTAAATTCTAAATTGGTTTTATTAAAGCTATAGGTCATAATACATTATTGTAGTTCAAATAAGTAAAAATTACTATAAGTACCCCGGGTTAGTTTTGATGTGGTCAACCGGGTTAAATTAGGTCCTACGATTTTGATTCCTTGTGTCCGAGTGTGCAAGAACTTAGGAACATAAGAAGTCGAACCGAAGATGTAGCTAGCGAGAATGATAACATAGGAAGCGAGTTGACGGACTCGGTACATCTCAGGGATGAGGTATATAGAAGAGTACACCATCGAATGAGAAGGAAGCGCGTGACGCATCTGAGGGATGAGAAGCTGGGGAGGAAGCCTGCTTAAGGAGAAGGTCGGAGTTGAGTTCAGTGAACTCAACTCTGGATGATTAGAGCATCATCCAAGCGATTGGAGATGTTCATTCTCGGATGAACAGTGATGGAAGTGCCTCTAAGTGGATTGGAGGCACCCTCGCACCTCAAGAAAGAGGTGCCTAGCTGTCAGAGTGAAGGCGCCTCCAAGGAGCATGGAGGCGCCCTCATGCCTCAAGAAGGAAGTGGCCTGCTGGAAGGAGGCGCCCTCACACATCTATTGGAGGCACTCCTGGAGCTTCGATAGAGGTTCCTCCAATGAATAGTAGCTATTGTGTGACTGTTGTTTCATGGATAAAATATTATCCACACTGGAGGTGCCTTGGATGTCTTTGGAGGCGCCTCAGTTTAATGATAACTTTTTCCAGGAGATTATAAAAAGTCCCCTGGAGGTAGAAATTTAATAACAATAATGGTACTAATCTTCCTAGCTATTTTTGAACTCTTAAAGTCTGTAAGAGGATTCTTCGCCTTCAATGAAGAAGATCTTTAGTGAGTTTTCAACTGTCTTAGATTAATAACTACCTAGATTGTAACTAAGTAAATTCTTTAGTATTCTTACTTTTAGTTATTATTTTTATGTTAATTATTTGTGTGCTTAATTAATATTGTATCCTTGTTTAGTTAAAATAGTAAGAGATTTTTCTAACTTATTTTTAGAGCTATTCATCCCCCCCCCCCCCCCTTTAGCCAGCCTAATACGGACCTACAATTATAAATCAAGATAATTTCATATGTAATAATACAAAACAAGAGAAAAATAAGCTAGTTGAAGATGTGAGTTGCAATAGCTAAAAATAGTCTTTAATCAATCTCAAGTAATCAGAATTGTGATACCAAATAATACCTTTCTTGTATTTTTTTTCAATGAACAACAATTGGAAGGACATGATTGTTGGTGCAGTTGGCACCAATGGTTAAACTCAAGTTTTGATTAATGACAAATTATTAAAATTAGATTTTATGTTTTCTAACATATTTATGAAGTGTGCAGGACTGAAAGATTTAATAGGACCTGACACCAGGTTGAAGTTCAGTTAGGTTGATAACTGGCATAGGAAGACCAGATAGGATGATATATGGCAGGAAGTCTATTTAAGTCTACGAGACCTGACAACTAGCTAAAGTCTAGATGGAGCATCTGGCAAAAAGACCTAATGTGCCAAGAGTTGAGTAAGTCAGCAAATGGCAAGTGAGGTAAGCACTGGAGGAGGTGATCCAGTGAGGACGAGCCTAGTGGGGTTATAGGTGTTGGTCCAATTTAGATCCATTTTGGAAATCTCAATTGAGACCGTAACTAGATCCTAGACTTGGTGAGACATGATCTAAGTTATAAATTGATCTTGTTTTTAATGTGTTAACTCTGTTTTGCAGGATATTTTTATTATTGTTTGGAATAACGTTTCTTACAGGAAATCGAAGTTCTAAGTTGGCTAGAAAAAGGATTTTCAAGTGCCTTGGAAAGGTACAAGTACTTGGATTCGATTGAACCCAACCATATGTGCAGTTGAGGTGATGCACTCTGATTGGTTAGCACACGTCAGAATCCAAGCACCCGGGGCTGATCCAGGAGCCCGATTGTTGATAAATGCCTACTAGATAGAGCTTCGTTGAAGTGCAGCCATGTCTGCGATCCAGGTGCCCAGAGTTGAATAACTCAGTGTCGAAGTAGGATCAAATAGGCTTCAGTGGAAATGCCTGGGGGTGGTCTAGGAGCTCAGAAAGGCTATAAAAGAAGCTTCGACCAATAACATCAATACAAGATTTGCTCCGACTTTCATACTCACACTCTGCTCTTAGAAGCTCTCTATACGACATCGAAAAGCTGCTCTAACAACCAACGCTCAAGCTACTACTTTACTTGTGTCGGTATAATTTGCTTATTGTTTTGTACTTAAAATCTTTGTAACTATTCGAGCTAATAGTGAATTGCCCAACGAAAATACTCATCGAGTGCAGGCTTTGGAGTAGAAGTCATCGGAGACTCTGAACCAAGTAAAACCAACTTATATTAGTGATTGATTTTCTATCTTTAGTTTCCACTGCTTTCTCTCATTTTATGAAAAAGTAAAAAAGTGACTAGAGCTATTCATTCCCCTCTAGCGCTTTACGATCCTACAATGATGACTTGGTTATGTAAAATGTATATATATGAAAATTTAAGCACCTATCTTTCATCACCAAAAGATGTAAAATGAAAAAGAAGCCCAACACATCCAATAACTAAGTAATATCAATTTTGTAACACAAGATGCATAGCAATATTGAAAATTGTTAAGAGATCACCAACCATGGTCGATCATTATAGGTTTTCATTTGTCTTGATTCTTAAACACTTTGTATAACCTCAGCAGAAGGAATGACAAAAAATAATTAAAATAGGATAATCCTTCACAATTCTCATGAAATCTAAGATTCAATTAGATAAGAATACTGAAACATTTTTTAATTTATCAAATTTAATATGATTACCTTAAACAGGAATTACTGCTACAATCTATCTAAGCATAAGATTAGACTACAATCATCTCATTCCTTTTTAAGGTAAATTATGAGGATGATGAGGGTGGTGGGGGAGTCGAGAAGGGTCGACTGCTACATCTTCAACTTGTACGACTGCAACTCATGGTCTATCTCGATGATAAAGGAAACTATGAGGATGAGAAAGATGGTGTTAGTGATTCATGTGGCCTTTCCAATGCTAACATCTTCTTGGTCACGGTAGCATCCTCGGCGATGGCAGCTCTATCTCGCATGATAATTACAGACTCCAAGATAGAGTTTGATATGTGAGATAGTAAGTCATCAGTGTGCCATGTAAGTGAATTTTTCAATGAAGACAAATATGAAGATTTATTTTTTTTTAAAAAAAAATAAAGTGGTTAAAGTTTTTTTTTCTTTAGAATGAACAGTGAGATAGGGGGTATTATGGAAAAGAGAATGGAAAAAAAATACATAAATGGTCAATATAAAAATATAAAAATGAGTATGTTTCTTTTTTTTGGTAATACACAAAACCAAATACATGATTTGAGAAATCACCGTTTTAATTAAGTCTCATTCGTTTTAAATAAATTAAAGCAGTTTAATAAATATTTGAACGAGTTTGACTAATTTGAAAGACTAGATTATTTCAATGTTTTTTTAGCATATTGTAATAGTTTCAACTAAAATTAGTACAACAATGTTAGAATAATAATATTCTTGAGATATTAAAGAGTAATTTTGATATAACAGTATTTATATTAAAAATAAAGATATTTTTAGAATGAAAATTAAAATAGGATATCCTTTTAATAATAAAAATTATTTATGACACCTTTAGATTTTCCCTTAGGTCTTAGATAATTAAACTTTTATGTAAATTATCAATCATATAATATCTTTAATTTGATACACAAGATGATATATTAAATTGGATTCCAGTATAACAATCTAAAACCAGCGTCTTATAGATAATTTTTTCAAGTAAAATAAAAAATTTGGGACATTGATAGTTAGGGAAGGAATCCTTGTGCTTTCATATTTACTAGGGAGAAAATCGTCCATTTTTAGAATTAATTGGAGGTGTAAATATATATCTAAATTATAAAAATGAAAAATAAAACCATCCTCTTATAATTATTTAAAAATATTTTTTTTATAATTACTTAGAAATACAACATAAATAATTTTTTTATCTAAAAGAAAACTATTTATAGAAAAAAAATAAAGAAAATTATTTAGAGGCAAGTGGTTGATGCACATTGAATTTAGCCCACAATTAATTACTTCCAATAAAAAAATATAACGAAAGTTGGCAACTCGACGCCAAATAAAAATTATCTCACGTTTGGAAAGGCAAGTGATGGGTCGCTTTTTATCAATCTTTGAGCCATTGCTTTATAAAAAGATCTATCCCCTCCAAGATTCGTGTGAATCGACTTTGATTTTGATTCAATTGATTTGATCTACTAATTTGTTTGATCCTTTAAAAAGATATAAAAAGAATAGTATTGTGGTTGCACTATCTATAGTTCAACATAAAAATAATATCATAATATCCTCAACTTATAATAAATATTTTTTTTAAAAAATAATTTATTATATAATATATTTTTAATTGATAGTTAATAATAAAATATAGTATTTATTGATTATCCTAGACAATAAAATACATTCATAAAATATTAAAACTAATATGGTTAAAGTAATCGGTTTAGTTTGATTTTATGAGTTCCATCAGAATGTACGAAAATTAATTCAAACCTAAAAACATTGCTTTTTTTTTAAAGTAAACTAAATTAAAAAGTAAAAAAAATGAATTTTGGATTTGGTTTGCTCGTTTCCGACCCATAAAATCAAATTAATTATTATTCTAATAAACGTATATTAATCATTTACTCTAGATAATAAATTAATAAAAAAGAAAAGTCAAAAAACAAAAAAGAGAAGAAAAGAAAACGCCTACACTAGGCAAAACCAAAACCCATTTTGTAGACCTTTATTTATTTATTTTAATTATGCCGTCATTAATGACGCACTCATCTCTTTCCTCCCTAAATTCTCGTGAACCTTCGAGTATCAAATCTTAATTTCACCTCCTCATATTTAGAAAATAACACTTTGCCCTATGGAGTTCTCAAATTCATTTTAGTTCACCACTCTTACGTATGTGTTTAATGATAGATATTAATATAAAAGCATGCTAGGATGTGTAAACAAATAAATTTTGAAAATTATAGAGGTAAAATGATGTTTTGTAAAGTATGTGGGGCTAAATGAAATGTTGTCTTCCTATTATATATACACGCTTTAAAACCATTCAAACAAACCACTCATTCTCGTACCCGCACTTACACGCACGACGCACGTGACAATCAATGAGCTCCCCGATGTACGGCGGCGTCGGCGACACCATTTCCTCGCCGGCGGACGTTCTGATTCTCACCGCCAGCAAGAGCAGGATCCCGGCTCATTCACGAGTCCTGGTAAGACGCCTGGATCTGTCGTCGTTGTGCGCGGATTTTTTTTTTTTTTTTGGTATTAGCGAATCAGTTTAGGACTTTAGGGATTGTTGACGGATGCGCTTGATTTAAGGCGGCGGCGTCGCCGGTGCTTGAGAGGTTGCTGGATCAGACGGAGAAGCGCATCGACGGCAGCGGCGGAGCGATTAGTATCTCCATTCTTGGCGTCCCCCATGGGGCAGTCGATGCCTTCCTCCGCTTCCTCTACTCTCCCTCCAGGTTACTCTTTTTCTTTATCTTTTTTATAAAGTTATTTTTTTATTTGATCTTATACGATTTTTCCTCTCCGCCATTTCCGGAAAATGAAGAAAAAAATAGAAAACATTGTTAAAAAATTGGTAAAAAATTTTTTTGTAGACGCGCAGTTGTTTGGATTCCTTTTCCATTAATTTAATTTGGTTTTCGTAAATTTATTTCGAATTCCAACTTTTTGGTCGATCTACTCGATCAATATTTCTCGAAGATTATAACAAAAACATCGGTAAGGAATGCTCATTAATGACTGCTAAATTTGTCGTGTTTAAAATCAAATTTTGTTATTTTTTTTTTCGATCGAGTGAAGGTGCGGTATGCTGGAGGCGAAGGGGGAGGAGGCGGCGGCGGAGATGGCGGAACACGCGGTGCACTTGCTGGTGCTGTCGCACGTGTACCAAGTGGGATGGCTGAAGCGCGCGTGCGAGCGGGCGCTGGCGTCGCGCCTGGCTTCGGAGGCCGTGGTGGACGTTCTGGTCCTCGCGCGGCGGTGCGATGCGGCCTGGCTCCACCTCCGCTGTATGAAGCTCATCGCCAAGGACTTCGCCGCCGTCGAGCGCACCGAGGCGTGGCGCTTCCTCCAGGAGCACGACCCCTGCCTCGAGCTCGACATCCTCCAGTCTCTCCACGACGCGCACTTGGTAGGCGTACGTCCTCGCTCATCCCTCCTTCGCTTCGGCGTTTTATCAAACGACTAACGCGCCTCGCCTGATTCGTGCAGAGGCAGAAGCGGCGGCGGAGGAAGAGGGAGGAGCAGCGGGTTTACACGGAGCTGAGCGAGGCCATGGATTGCCTTCAACACATCTGCACGGAGGGCTGCGCCACCGGCCACTGCCCCGACTCTGCCACCTGCCGTGGCCTCCGGCAGCTCGTCAACCACCTCGCCCTCTGCGATCGCAAGAAGCGGCATTCCTGCGGCCGATGCAAGCGCCTGTGGCAGCTCCTCCGCCTCCACGCCTCGATTTGCGTCCAGCCTGATCACTGTCAGGTTCCCCTCTGCTCGTAAGCTCCCAAAAATCCAAGTTTCACTCTTTTTTTTTTATCAATAAACACTCAAATCGTTACATCTCCGCTACAAAGATTGAATTTTTATTTTGTTTTTGCTCAATGAACACTCAAATCCTTGCTTCTCTGTGCATGAAAGATTAAAATTTTCAAACTTATATATTTTTTATAAATGAATGCTCAAATTTTATGTGGCTTAATCTGCAGGCAATTCAAGCAGAAGATGGATCAGAGTAATGGAAAAGACGAGGAAGAGGATGAGAAGTGGAGGCTGCTGGTGAAGAAGGTGGTCTCTGCAAGGATCATGTCCTGCTTGGCCAAGAGGAAGAGGCAAGAAGGGTTCCAAGACCAGGAGCAGCCATGGCTGAAGCACAATTTACTTGAGTGAGCAAAGAAGGGGGAAAAGTGTTCAATTTATAGTTGATAATGTAAAAATAAATAAAAAGAATTAGCTTCTACTTGAGCTCTGTATACATGGATCTTTCTTCATATAAACAAGTGATTAATTATCAAATCTAGCATAATTTTTAAAAGTTATCAATTGTGGTTTATATGGTGTATAAAGTGCCTTCAAATTCAATTACTCATTACATATTTATTTAATTATCTTGGATTTGTATAGTTATTGATAATCCACTAATCTTGAATTTGTATCATATTTCATTTATTATGTAATTTGAGATATTTATAGGGATGAAAATGTTAGCAATGTTCATGATGATTATGCTAATTATTATTGATTGAGGAGTAAAATGACAAAAACTCAACAAAAAAAAATAGGAAGAATTTTTTTAAGAAAAGAATGTAAATAATTTTAATGAATAGACGACATGATAGAAAATAAATTAATATATTATGATAATAATGAAAGATGACTTATAAATTGTTAAGAATAATTAAGTCTCGTAATTTTTTAAAAAAGATAATTTTTTAAAATGGCTCAATATCAAAGTGCTCTAAAAATTTTAATTTATTATTAAATTATTCTTTTTGTAATGAATAAATAATGTAAATGGTAATATTAAACGGTAAATAGGTATTTTGCGTGAGATATTTTAAGAATAAATTAGATATCAAATCTTGGGAGCATTATGAAAATTTATAAATCTTGTGCGCTGTTTTGAGAAACTACCCATTTCTCGTTCTATTTCTCTTCCTTATCTCTTCCCTCCCTAATCCATGGCGGCGGCCGCGACGACCTTCCACTCCGTGTCGATGGCGGATGGCCTTCTTCCCTCACTTCACACCGTCGTCTTCTCTTCCAAGCCGTCCTTCCCTCTCCTGTCACTACCTCTCTCCTCTAAGCCCTTCCTCCACCTCTCTCGCTCCGCTTCTTCTTTCTACCTCAAAAAGAACCCTCCTATTCTTCCGCTCGTCTCGCAGACCTCCGACTGGGCTCTCCAAGATGAGGGTACCGCTGCTGGGATTGAGGAGTACGAGGGTGATGAGGACCAGGCGTTGGAGGGTGGGTTTATCGCCGAAGGAGACGGAGGATTTGTCGAGGGGGAAGAAGAGGAGAATGTTGAGCCGCCTGAGGAGGCTAAGCTCTATGTCGGGAACCTCCCTTACGATGTGGACAGCGAGCGATTGGCTCAGCTCTTCGGGAAAGCTGGCGTTGTCGAGGTTGCCGAGGTGAGAAAGCAGAACTCTTCATGGTCTTCCAGGGATACTGTAAACTAGATGGGATTTCTTTTTTTTTTTTGGTTCCGTTCTAAGCTATTCATCTGGTATTGCAGGTGGTTTACAACCGGCAGACAGATCAAAGTCGTGGCTTTGGATTCGTGACAATGAGCACCATTCAAGAAGCAGAAAAAGCAGTAGAAACGTTCCACAGATATGTAAGTTCTATCCTGTTTATTTAGTTGTTGATTATTCTTTCTAGTTCAGTTGGGTAGAAGAATTCTCCGTGTTAATGCTGAAAAGCTATCCAAGTTAGTGAAAAAATTACCTATTTATGCTGTATGTTCTTTTGCATCCATCAAGTACCCTGCTTGTATTGATTGTGTGTTGGTTCAGCACTTACCCCTTCATTTGCTATTTTGCATTGTTGACACATTACTATACAGAATGGAACTGGAAATTCTTGGACTATAGTTAGCGGCCAACTGGACATACATAGAAAGAAAATTTGCTTAAAGTTTCTAGATTAAGGTACCAAAATTTTGGGCCTTCAAATTTTCTAAATGAGAAAGGTGTACAACAAACCAACCCGTATAGTAGGAACATATAGTTTGTTTGCGTTCTGTTGTGGAAAGGTGAATAAACAACAGGGCTGTGGTGTATGTTAACATTGTTGGATTGTTGGTGTGTACTTTGGTAGTAAATCTTGTTAAGCAATTCATGTGTTTTATCTTTATAATTGTTGTATGGGCATAAGGGTGCATTTGTATTTTATCTGGCTTGAAGTGATGCAGTGGATAGTTCGTCTTGTGAACATAGATGGATGTTTGTATGATTCACCATGTACTTGCGTCATAATACAAGATTTGCATAAAGACAACAAGGACTGTTGAATAGTTTTTTCAGCAATTTTGAATAGTTCAATTTTAGTTTGTTTCAATAGTTTTGATGTTCAGCGAACCAATTAGGTTTGATTGCAGGAATCATGCCCAACATTTCAGTATCTTTTTCTTCTGCATTTTTGGAATTTTAGTTTTCCTTCATTAGGACCTTATACAACTTTTCTTCCTCTGTCTTCTTTAGAATGTTGGGATTGTGATTTTTTGTCCGTGTTACTGAAGCACATTGCTTTGATGAATATTTCTCTTAATTCAAGAGGTCATCATGTTTATTACTTGTCTTATCTTTAATTAGACTTAATATGCCCTAGAGTGTCTCCTATGTCAAATATAAAATGTCATCATGTAATCAATGTGCTCACTGCAAACGTTTGAGGAGAATATTTTGGAGCTTCAAACTACTGGTTTTTACGGTCTCCCCTATTACATCTCCTTTTCCTGGTAAATTGAAATTGCAGATTAGTAAATTGATACAGTAACCGTTTGTCTACTTATCTAGAGTCACAATGCCCATTGCAATTCCTTTATTAGCATCAGTTGCTGCATCAGGGTTGAGTTTGGACCGTGCAGGGTGTGGTCTCTGATACATGTTTGTTAATTTTAGTTATTCATCAATTACACTGTATGTTTTCTTAAGCTGTCTGCACTATTTGTTCATTGCAGCAATTTGAATTATTTCACTAGAAGAGAGAGTTTTTTTAAGCTAGAGATGTGTAATGTAACTCACCTTTCAGTGTGGACATATGCTTTTTGATCCATGTTAGGAAAGTAACCATTCTTTGTTTGATCTTTGTTTGCAAGTGCTCTATGTAACCATTCTTTGTAACAATGAGTCTGGTAAACATGATCTTTGAGCGAGTAATAATAATCACCTTCTTCCTACAATCACACATGATCAAGTGAAGTTCCTATTTGCATGCTCAACTATCAAGGTCCCCACCTCCGCATAAGAGTTTTGGCATTTGGATTGGTTTGATCTTCATGTTGGATTTTTACATAATATCAAAGTTGCCTCCTTTTTTCCCCACATGATTAAGTGAAATCCTCTTGAAGTCTTGGGCGCGCCTAAATATGATTATATAAGTGCCTTGACATTTTAGCTTAGACTGAGCTTCCAATTGGGCTTCTATAGTCTTTATGCGGACTTTGCACAGTATGCATACATTTAAATGCTAACTGGCACAGGAAACCAGATATGATGTGGTCAACATTGCCAAAGCACGGGAAACCTCTGATCCCTAGAGTCATATTCCTTCGTCTGATATTCAGTAGAACTCTGTTTCTAGCTTTTACTGAGTTTGCAATCCACAATGAAAAATTAAGCATTAAGTTGCTGCTTTCCTCTTTGTCAGCTTAGCTTTTCAGCACTGAAAGCAGAGAGTATACTGGTAATGCCATTCGATTACCTTATTGCAAGCCTGTGATGGTCTTTTTCACATAGACTTGTTAACTCTAATTTTCAATCACCTTCATTATCTACAAGCCTTGTCCAAGTGTTCATTTTGTCGCTTGTTCAACTGGCCTACTTGGGCTGAGTAGAATGGGATGAGTTCAATGATTTACTGGTGGAAAAATGACAGTGAAGAACGGAGCACACCTCAATGTTCATGGGCTTGTACAACCCAACTCGACTGTAAAATAAATGGAATCTGATAACAAAGAGGAAGTAGCAAAACATTATTTATGCCTTAGCATCACAATGTGGCAAGGTTAGCAAAAAAGGTGTCTGATTGTTTAGGCCGAATTGGGCCAATCTCATAATGAACTACTTACTCTCTTACCTTTCGGACTGTTATTGGATGATTCATTTGGAACCATTCGATTTTTGTTGCATGTTTGCACCACTCATTTTGAAATTGTTTCATGCTTCCATACATTTGATGTTAGTTTTGCATGATGCAAGGTTGCTTGTCATACCCTTTTGTTTCTTTGAATGCTATTTGTTTTCTCTACATGTATATTTTTGAATGCATTTACTGGATTTGGAACTCTATGATATTTGTCTTCCTTACTGTCTAAAATCCCTACCTGCATCGTTTTTGTGCCGGCTAGTAGGGCTATCGTCTGACTTATATCTCAAGTTCCATTGGTGCTTAGAGTAGCAACTGTTTCGTCATTATCGAATTATTTTGCCTAGCTTGTTTGCTTCTTTTGGGAACAGGAAGTTAATGGCAGGCTTTTAGCTGTGAACAAAGCAGCCCCCAGGGGCACTCGCGTAGAGAGAACTCCGCGTACTTTTGGGCCTTCCTTCAGAATCTATGTCGGGAACCTGTCCTGGCAAGTGGATGATGGTCGTCTGGAGCAAATATTTAGTGAGCACGGTAAGGTTGTGGAAGCAAGGGTGGTGTACGATAGAGAGACTGGACGCTCACGTGGATTTGGCTTTGTTAAGATGGAATCACAGACCGAAATGGATGATGCAATTGCTGCTCTTGATGGACAGGTGACAATACTTTGATCGCCCTACTTTATTTACTTGCATTATTATCTACTCGACTAGAGTTCATCTTGCAAAGATCTATGGTTATTAGCATAACGAAGATGAGATTGTTATGATCGATGTGTAGGATTACTAGAAATGATAAAAATAAGGGGAAAAAAATGCTACTATTCAGGAACAACAAATGCAGCTGCCAAAGATGTGAACATATTCAATAGTTAAAGGTTGAATTGAACAAAAAAAAACTTTATTTATCGTAATGCAAAATGATTTAAGAGATTTGAATATTATAATATTATAACCTTACATATAGTTTAACTAAGAGATAAATTCATGTAGTTAACCTCAGATAATTGGGACGAACACAACTTATGACAATGCTACAATGATGATGAGAGCTGTACATTTTTCTCTATGAATGACGACTTTTTATAAAAGAGTTGCTTCTATGTGGATCTATACTTATTTGAAACTCTAAAAAGAGTTTTTGTCATCTAGTAACTATTTTTGTATTGGCAATTGGACAGAACTTGGACGGTCGAGCATTGCGAGTGAATGTCGCAGAGGAGAGGCCACGACGTGCTGCATTTTGATGTTCGTAGAACCAACGATAAAAAGAATATTTGTCGTAAGGATTTTGTCTACAAGACCTCATTACTTGTATGAATTTGTTTTTTTGTTGTTTACTTTGTAGAGCGATGAACAAAGATGCGATAAATTTAGGCTTGTTTCAACTTCCAATTATTATTTTATTTACAATATCACATTTACAAAAATGAACAATAGAGATTCATTAATTTGAATATTAATCTTTATGGAATTATAATTTTTTTATTATCAGTCATAATTTTTTTAACAAATATTAATACTCTATTTCATACTTTTGAGATTGCAGAAGATATCATTTCTCCCTCAAATAGAAATTTCTCTAAAATCAAGTAAAGGAAAATGGCATACATTGAAGCTAATGTGCCAAAACATTGGCAATGAATCCATCAAAAACCCAATAATATTAACACTATAGTAAAATAATTATTTGTATCCCTTCTACACATTATGATGCCCTTGAGAAAGGAATTCAAATGGGGTCATGTCTCAGTTGGAATAAACATCTCCCCCAACAAAAATTGCATCCAACACTAAAAGGATCCAAATCATGACACGAATCATATGAACTATAAATGATCGATAAATGTGGAGGATCATCACACTTAGCTCTTAATTTACAGGTTCTTTCTTTCGACCGGTCATAATGTACCCTGCATTAGGGGCTCTGACAATTCCATCTCGTTGTTACCTTGTGGTACATCGGGTTGATGGTATCTTACAGCATTCAAGCCCAGCCATTGCCAGGGCCAGCACACGTATCGATAATTGTTTCTGCTCCGGAAATCATCTAGGTTTTCGGATTCCTCGAGCTGCCGAGTTAACTCCTCAAGTCTCTCCCGCAGCCTTGAGGATCTCATGTCGGCCAATTTCAAGGATTTTTCAGCTGCGTCTCTAGCAACCATGGCTGCGGCAGCAGTCTCTTCTTTGAACTTGAGCTTATTCTCAGATTCTAGGGTTGCTTGCTTTGTCTCTTCCAGTTCCTTTCTAAGAGTTGACAACTGCAATTCAGTTGGAAATTCAAGAAAACAAATAAGTTAATGCCAGAAAAAGGCAATAAAACTATGAAACACACACCACAAATTTTCATCAGTTTATCAAATTGCAAAATCATTGCACCAATTGGTAATGTCATCATAAGTTATATTACTAAGCTACATAAGAAACAAGGGCTAAAAGTTTGAAAGATGGGATTATGTAGGGATTAGCTACAACAGAAGGTAGACAACAATCAAGGTCCCACAGTCCCATGAATTTAGGGGTCAGTTGAACGATTGCACCTTTTTAGGTTGTCAAGCTCTATTGCTGAATTCTTGAAAATATATCGTCTACGAGTGGTAAGATCTGTGTGGACTGTTGAGATTTATCTTTTTTCTCAACTAACAACTATTAATAACTAAATAATTATTTTTTGTTAAAACACCATGAAGGGTATAACTCCTCGCGGAACAAAAAGGTAACTGTGTTAATGATGAGAACAAGAAAATTTCTCAAATAAGACTGATGGTAGGTTATTCCTGGATACATTGCCTGCTGTTGATTCTGCAAGTAACACTACATCAAATTCTCATTCTACCAATTGAGCCTGAAAATTAATAGTGAACTACATATCTTAGGGCTAAATCATGGTTGGCCCCTACTGAAATCATTATTATGATAACAAGGACTCTGTCAATCTGATATAAACAGGGCTAAAAGTTCACAAAAATTACAGATGCTACTCCCTCCATTTAATCTCTATAGTTTTCTTTATCTCTGACATCTAATGTTCTGCTGTGATCATGTGATTTTACAAACCCATATCTACCATGTTAGTATTGCTAATGTGGCAATATTAGCCATCTAAGTTCTATAGATTGTTAAAAATTTTGAATTTACAAGTACTGATGCTTCTGGTGGTTAAAAAGTAGAACTTGTAAAAAAAAAGTCTATATATATATATATACCAAAAACCTAAAAGTTAAGCTATATTCAGTGGTTTATCCAGAAGAACGAGAAGATTTCTCAGAGCTGTACTGTCAAGAGTTGAATTACTTTCTATAATATTAGCAAGTTGTGGACCAAATATTCTACTATGCCTAAGAAAAGGTAAATGTACAACTTCACTATCATGATTAAAAAAAAAAGTGTATCTTAGAAGCATCTTGCACTGCACCTGTAACTGAAACTCCTGTTCAACAGCTCTGCCAGCTGCTGCTTCTTGTTCTGCAGCAGCTTTCCATCTTGAAATTTCTTCGTCTGCTGCTGTGATGTCCATCATGAGTCCTTCAACCTTTCAATGACGTGTATTTTCATTTACTACTTCATGTTAAAAAAATATCTAATAATTAAATAAATACACTTGTCCGAGTCATGTCCAACTTTCAACACTAAAACTGTATAAACTGGAAATAGGAGTGAAAGATTACATTTTCGTTTGCCATTAGTTCCTTCGCCTCAAGCTCCTTTATATGATGCTTTAGCTGGGCAATCTCTTTCGTTTGTGTTTCCAAACGGTTTTTTAGTAGACCAGACTCTGCCCTTTCTCCAGGGAAAAAAAAGCAGATGCATATAATATGAATCGATTTAGGATTTTAAGACAAGCTCATAAATCACAGGAGCTGCAGAACTAGATTGGACAATAACTGCTCGATGCATATATTCAAGTGCAAGATTAATGCTGGATGTAATTGCACAAAGTATCAAAATATTTAATCATGCCACAAGTGGCACTCACAGTATCAAGTTTGACCAAAAAACTCATCCATTTTGATATGGCAGAATGGCTGGTTGTGAGTCCTACTCCTACATGACAAACTAAAATCTACAAGTTTAAAGTTCATCAATTGTTTTGACTCAAACCCAAGGAGAACAACTTGGAAAGCCAAGTTATGGTACATTAGTGCAAAGCACCTTGATCTTTGACTAGGCCATCTCTTACAGCAGGAGCTCTGTTTGTGAGTTATTTGGACCTCATCTCATCACTGAATTGTATATTCTCTACCACTAGTAATCCTCAGATTATTTAAATCATATTAATTATTCTAAGAAGAGATTTCTTTGATCTTCTTTGCCCCTAAAACCTTCAACTCTACTTAATTCAAGCCATCTTAGAAATTTATCAATATTCATAAATATTCATATTTTGTTAACTTATTTATAATCTATCAAGATTACAAATAGTAACCTTACAAATGACTACGATGTAAGGTATACCAGCAATTAGACAAGGTTAAATGCTCAATTCTAGAAATGAAAATTTATGTTTTTCAGTTCAGGGTTCATAGTGTCTACTGTGTTTAATAAAATTCTTCATATCATTATTAAGGTAACATGACAAGTACCTGAGTGCTTCTACCAAATACTGCAGCTCAATGATCTTATTTTGTGATTCCTTTACAGTAGTTCCCAATGCACCTGCCTGCAAGATAATGTGCATTTCATTTTAAGGGTTTTACGTGGTTTTATAAAAGCTAATAGTTTCTGGCTAGGAAAAACCTCAAAATCAAGATTAGGGTAGCGAGATTACCAAGATATACACTTCATTTTTTTCATTCTGATCAGACTCGTTCCCATCAAAATGGTCCAATCTCAAATCTATCCCAGCTTCTCTAAGACCCTCCTCTGCCACATGTCGCACTTCATTTGTCTTTGACGACAACATACTCCTGAGCAAAGTCACAATATGTTGCTTCTCTGCTAAGAGTTCTGAGACCTTCTCATTCAAATTATTAATTTCACTGCTACTTTCCTCCAACCGACCCCTTACTTCATCAGCTGCGACCTTAGCCAGTTCATAAACAGACTTAGTCCCATCCAACAAAGTGCGCAAATTATCATCAACATTCATTTCATTCCAAATAAGCATAGAATCATTATCATTCTTAACAACACTCTTAACAATCTCACAAATCTGTTCATAGGCCTTTGATATGTGATTTAACTGGTCAATGATCAACGGTCTCTGCGATTCTAATTTCATTTCCAAATTCTTGATTTTGGCATCACGATCCTCACCTAGCTGTGCCAGTCTGGACATCTCACTCTCGATCTCTGAGATCCGTGTCCCCCTCTCAGCGGCTACATGCTCCAGGTTTTGCAGCTCCGAGCTCTTCTTGGAGACTTCTTCTTTGAGACTCACAATTGCAGCCTCAAGCTGCGAAATTTCAATTGCGATTTCGTAATTCCGTTGCTCAACCTGTTCCCTGGCTTGATCCCTAGCCTTCGAGGCGGCGTCAATCTGCTTTATAAGCTCCTCGGAGATCTCATGCGCTCGCTTGATAACGCCATAGGCCACGGAGGGAAGACCGGTGTACTTCTGGGAAGTCGGTAGACCACCGGAGGCGGAGAAGTTCTTGGACCCGCTGACCTTGCTGGAGATCTTGCCGATGCCGGAAAGGAGCATCTGCGCGGCAGTCTCCATCTCGGACCGTAGCGAGTCCTTGTGCTTCATGGACTCGTCTCTGAGTCGGATCGCATCGGCGAGCTCCGCTGCGGTGCGTTCGGCGGATCGCGATGCCTCGTCCCTTTCGCGGTGGGCCTCGTCGCGCCTCCTGACGGCTTCGTCCCTTTCACGGAGCGCATCATCGCGCTGACGGATTGCGTCATGAGCCATGGACTTGAGGCGGCTGAAGGTGCCCTCGGCGGCCTTCCTGGCGCTGCGTTCCTTCTCGAGCTCGGCGAGGAGGTCGCGGATGCGCTGCTCCGAGGCCGAGGAAGAACTGGCGGAGGAAGAAGGGAGGACAATAGGGAGGGGATCATCGTCGCCCTCGACGTCGCTGAGGACCGCGGATTTGTCATCTTCGTAGGCCATGGCGAGAGACAGAGGGAGTAGGAGCGTTTGACAACTACCGGCCCTCTAGTTCTCTTGCAATTATTATTATTATTATTATTATTATTATTATATCCGAAAATATAAATGGTTTATTTATTTGAATAAAAAATAAAATAATTAAATTTATTATTAGATTATTTTATAGTTTAGTCATAAATTATGTAATAACAAATTAAGTTTACCAAGGTTAAATTTATTCAATTTATACATATATTTTAGTATTGATAAATGTAAATGAACTTGAAAACTAAGTTTACTCATTAATATCAATAAATCATTTTTTTTGCAAAACTCATCTATAAATTAATATTTAAAATTATATAGTTAATTTATTTTTAGGTATCCGATAATTCACAACCCAACATCTGTTAACATTGCGGGTGCCTAATTTGATTCTTACAAAACAAAGGTATGAGGCACAAATTCAGTCCTCATTATCTAAATATAAGGATGCATAAATTAGAGAGTGATAAATTTGTTATAATGAGACGAGGATCAAATCCTAACAGATTTAGAAAATAGAATAGTCCTAAATTCCAGTGTTTTCGAACTGAGTAGGTCAGATCAGCCCATTGGTTTTTGGGTTTCGATTCAACCGACCAAACTTGGGTCAATACACTAGGCAATAACAATTCATAATGGCACAAGGTTGTTGTTCGAAAAGACTGGCATAATAAGTTGAAACACTTTCGGTAGAATTCAAAAATAAAAAAGGAATATAGTGTCTCAAGGCAATTATGAATGATGAATTGCAAGATAATGATCATTAGTTGGTTTTGATCAACAACAACGGGTACTCCTAATGCATATCCAAAGTGATCAAATTCACAAGTATATAATAAATGTGACGCGACTTAAAAATTAGTAGTTATTTCTGTCTACTACATTGATTTTAAGAGGGATAAACCATGAGGATCAAGCACTCTGTAGAATCTGGGATAGATATGATCATGAAAAAATGGGGCAAGAGAAGCTTTTACTTTACACATTCCCATAGATCTAGCTTTGTGTTCCCACAAAAAAAGTTCTGTTTTGTTTTATCAAAGAGCTTATTTTTCAACAATCAGGAAACATCAAACTCCTTAGCAAGTTCTTTCCTGACTCAATTTGTTTGTTAAAAAAATTGAAATGCCATAAAATTTGATTTCTCTCCAAATGTTTCAGCTGTTACAATTATGAAAGTTTTTTTTAAGGTGAAATGGGTTTAGTCTTGTTTGTAGGTATGGTTAATTATATTGTTAGGCTTGGGATGTGGCAGAATTTTATCAAAGATACGGCAACAATATGTCTGGTTACCTAATTGTTTATAAGATCCCAGAAAATCTTCCTGGACTTGAGGAGAATCCTATGCTATCTACTTGGAGTAAGAATCTAATCCTTACTAAACAGAAAAGCAAACTCTGATTATTGGCATTGGTAAGAAATGCCATGCACTGATAACAAACTTCTGAATTGTTCATTTTTTTTTCTTCTATATTTTTGGTCTTTACCACGAGGTATCTTAACATCACATTGGATGTCAGATTATTTTCTGTTCCAAGAAGAAACGATAAGGTTAAACCCTGCCAACATTGGCGAATAGGGTTTTGCATTTAACATGCTTACCAGTAGACCAAACAAGTATTGGTTCTGAATTTTTCTCTAGGAAGCTAGAGGGTAACAAACTAAAACTACCTTTGTAACCTTACAATTTTAGAAGCTTTACCTTTGCAGCCTTACAATTTTATCTACTAATTACTCGTCTTTCACAAGAAAAGTCTACACAATGCAATTAGAGCTTAAGTTTGGACAAACGACCATAAGCATGTGATATGTCTTGACTATTTGGTTAACAACATGGATATTTTTCTGCCATTGAGCTATATCTCATATCACCATACTCAAAGACCCCTTTGAAATAGATAAGCACAGTACATTATTGAAATTTTTTATAAACAAAACAAGCTACTACTGAATTAAGAGCCATGTGGTTCCAAAGGCATATATAGTAAGCTTGTTGTAAATCAGAGTAAACAACAACATGAAATATGTGTACTTATGCCTTCTCAAGCAACTGCATGACTTCAGCTACATTTGGCAATGAAGGGATTGCCCCCTTTTTGGTAGCAGTGATCGCCCCACATGCATTGGCGAATTTTAGTACTTCCCTCAGTTTCTTCTCATCCTACGTTCAGTGCAATAATTCCATGAGCATAAGTGTCAGCAATGACAAGCAAATTCTTGAGCAACAATAGCTTTCACATTCACTTGCCTGCAAAGTTGATCGGTCTTCTTCGATTCCTCGGAGCATCCCGCCTACAAATGCATCGCCTGAACCTGTTGAATCCACCTGCTTGACTGGAAAGGATCCAATTAGTCCTCGAAAATCCTGCCCAAGATAGCCAATTGATCAACTTGGTGCATTTGACTAAAAGATGTTCTCCTCAGTGACAACAATGTAGACAGTGTACCTTGGTGTAGTACTTGCATCCCTTATCTCCGAGGGTTACTAGCATCAGCTTCAGGTTCGGGTGCCAGAGTCGCATGGCAACTTCATCTTCCACAGAGTCATGACCAGTCAAGAATGCAAGCTCGACTTCGCTGACCTTGACAATATCGGCCTGGTTCCAGATGCTGAGGATCTGCTTGCGAGCCTCCTGAGGTGATGGCCAGAGCAGCAACCGGAGGTTTGGATCAAAGGACAGAAGAGCACCAGCCTCCTTGGCCAACTCCATGGCCTTGAGATGAGCAGATCGGCATGGCTCCGAAATCAAACTTATGGATCCATAGTGAAATATTGAAGCCTGGAGAAGCATCCATTCCAGAACAATAAACTCAAGATTCAATTTGTGGTGATTTATATGATTGAATAATGTAAACACAAACGCACAAAGACAATACGGATCAGAAAAGATCTGGAAATTAATTAAAAATTGAAAGTTTATGGTATTAGATCAACAGGTTTGAAGAATAGTGCTTTTGGATCAGTTTGGGACCAATCATGGGCCTTGATCTGTCGATTCAAGAGGTATTGCGAGATTTGGCAAGGTATACGAGAAAATTTACAAATCAGACGATTAATTTCTCGAAGAGGGGAAGGGGCGTGTACTTTTCTGATGAGATCCACATTAAGCTCGGCCTTCGTGAGAAGCATGTCGGCGCTGGGGTTGCGATAGAACATGAACTCCCGTTCTCCGTCGGCCCGGAGGGTAACGAATGCTAAGGCGGTGCGTGCGCCGGAGTCGAAGACGACGCCCGCGTCGGAGACGCCATTGTCGCGGAGGATGGATACGAGCATGTGGCCGAACTCGTCGTCGCCGAGCTTGCCCACGAAGGCGCTCCGCCTTCCGAGGCGCTTGACGGCGATGGCAACGTTGGCCGGCGCACCGCCGGGGGCCTTCAAGAACGCTGTGGCTTCTGCCAGCGAGACGCCGGACTCGGTCGGCACGAAATCGATGAGCATCTCTCCGAAACTCACTACGATCCTGGCGTCGCCGGCGCTATTGACGGTGGCCATCTCTGCGGTGGTGGTGGAAGGAGATGGGATGAACCAAGAGAAGGGGACCAATTTTCAAAAAAAAATAATAATAAAATAAAAAATTATTAAGCGGTGGAAGTTTAACAGCTTTTTTAAAATACCTCTTAAAATTACAATACACTACTTCAATAACAAGGACTCATTTTCATTTATAAAAGTAGGAATGATAATTTCCTATCAAGTCAAAATAGAAAATTTGATATTTAATTAAACGAAAATTTATAAAAGTAGGAATGATAATTTCCTATCAAGTCAAAATAGAAAATTTGATATTCAATTAAACGGAGGAGAATATTGAAGGAATTTTTAGATTTGATTGAATAATCAGATATTCTGATATGAAAATAGATGTGATAAAATTTTATTTATACTTGTACTTATTTGATATCCCCTTTATATATATATATTAAAAAAATTTAGGCCGCTTAATATTAAGCGCTGAATACACCCTGTGTTTAAGAAAAGATCCAGTAACTCCTTTCCCTACGGATTTTATTTTCTTTTAAGAATTTAGTAACTATTCATAAATAAATAATTCTTAGAAAAAATTATGACTACATTTGGCTGTGTGTAATGTAATTTAATTTGTAATATAATTAAATTTATAATATAATGTAATCTGATTATATTACTACATTTGATAATATAATATATGTAATCTTTAATTATAACAATAATTATTTGTTTTAAGAATTTTTGTCTATTTAAAAATTTGATAAAAAATTTATGGATGAATATGATTCATAAATTGTATTTATGAATATTATTAACAAATAATTTATAATTTGTGTTCATATATACGTTTAAATTTTATTTACTTTAATTAATTATTCCAATTTATTTAAGGAAAATTAAATTCATAATTTGATTTGGAGCTATAATGAATAAAGAGGCATGAGAAGTACTTTAGAGAATAAATGTATAGACGTGCATTTTGAATATTTCTTAAATACGTGATTTAATTAGTTTTAAAAATATTATTCTAAAAAAATTGTACTTTTATTCAAATAACTTATAGGTTTACTATTAAAATATTGATTTTGCAAAGAAAATATATGCATAAATATATTTACTAATATAACTTTTAGGTTAATTAAAGATATGGCAAATATACTGCTAAGTCATAATCATTAATTTTTAACATTTTAATTAAGAACAATCAATTTCACTTATATATTTAGTAATTAGATTTAGTTTTATGTTAAATTTTTTTTATATAATAGAATCTTAATGACATGGTATATACCCTACATATATATATTATTTGGTAAATATATAAATTTGGAAATTACTTCAAATATTTCTTATAGATATTTTAAATTTACTAGAAAAAGTTTTTAAAAAATAGGGAAGATTTAAAACTGAAGTATTTGAATAATATTTAAAATTTTCAGGTAGAAATAATCCTCATATTTAAATAAGATTTTTTACAAATTGAAATTCAAAAATCAAATTTAATAAATCGATTAATTTGAAAATCGTATATTCGGCAAGTTATGCCTTTTTCGTTTAATAGATTTGACCTTTTCCAGCTAAATTATTAATTATGCCACGTAGGATGCCATATGCCCCACATAACAAATCATTCCATCGGCCACCGAAGCGTAACCCTATAAGTACCGAAATTGGCGGGCCGAGACGCTTGAGATTTCCAAACCCTTTTCTTCTCTAGATGGAGACGACGGCGAAGGCCTGCGAAGTGCCAGCGGTGGCGGCGGCTCGGGAGAGGCGGGGAAGAGGCCGGATAGGCGGCACAGAGGAGAGGACGCTGGAGCGGAAGCCAAGCAAGGTGATGCTCGAGGGCTACGTTGGGGTCGGCGACGGTCGATTGGGGCGGTCGACGAGTCTCACGTCCGATGACCTCGAGGATCTCAAGGGGTGCGTCGATCTAGGGTTCGAGTTCAGCTACGAGGACATCCCGAAGCTGAGCACTACGCTCCCGGCGCTGGAGCTCTGCTACCCGAGGGGCCAGCCGGCGGCATCGGCGTCGCAGCGGGATGGTAGGACGGATGGAGATTCGCCTGTGGCTTCGCCCCTAGTCGCCGATTGGAAGTTCCTTGCTCCTGGTATAGTCGCCGCCTTTTGGTTCTCTGTCTGCGATTTAGGGTTCTTGGTCGGTTTCATGATAAAAAACCCATCTTTTCGATGATTTTGCCATAAACTCGGAATCAATGTTTGAAAAATCGACTGATTTTCTCTTTTCAATCAAGATTTTTTTCTTCTCGACCTTGAAATTGGTGGAAAACATTCGTTTCTTCCGATCTCTGTCCTGGTTGATAAAAGCCTCTAAGCCTTTTCGTCTTCCTCCTGTTTCAACTTCCTTTTCAATCAAAATTTCTTCTTCTTGGACATAAAATCTAAGAAAAGTACTCAATTCTGCTAATGTTTTTCTTCATATAATTCTTATTCGCATTTTGATTCAAAAATTCCTTCTTGTTATCTGATCTTTTTGGTTTTCCAACTTCCAGATCAATCATTATTAGCATGGAAATCAGAATTTGGTTGGAAATCTTAAAACAAAAAACAATTTTTATGATGTTTTTTTCTTCCGTTTATTTGAATTTATTTCTAGTTGTTTAACTGAAATCTAACTCTAAATTTGTTTGTGTAACTTACAGGAGATGATCCAAAGGAAGTTAAAGCAAGGATCAAGTATTGGGCTAAAGCAGTAGCGTGCATTGTTAAACTATGCAAAGATTAATCTTTCAATTTAATTTCAAGATGCAAAACCTCCATGAAGAAGATCTTCTTCTCTAATCAAATATCAATGATTTAATAGGAATTTAGACCTTAAATTTAGTTAATGCTCAATTAATTTTTCAGTTGTACATAACATTGATTGAAGATGTGAGATTTTTAGCTCCACTTCCATGTATTAATTAATGCATTATTTTATTCAAAAATAACTCAATTATTTTGTTAAGCTTATTTATACCTTAATTTTTTTCTCAATTTCTGAATATTTTTACAACCTATAAAAAGTTAATTGAGTGAAGATTTTTCAAACTAATTAAATAAAATAGAAAATATAAAATGGTAAATTACTAAATAATGCTGCTAAAATTATGGAATACTTAAATCACGTCCATAAATTTTAAAATTATCAGATCATGTACTCAAATTTCATTTTTATCCCTTCAAATCGATTGCTATAGTGCTATAGTCTATTCAGACACGTTTCATTATATCAATCAATTTAAAAAATCCGATTCATATTAAAAAAAAAATATTATGACGTATGAAAATGATGTTTGAGAATATGAACATAATTAGTCGAAAACACTTTAAAGAGTTTGTAATGAAATGGAATTAGGTTTTATACGTTATAAAATTCATATTTGGACTTGATTCTATATACATTTCGACTTGATATTTGGACTTGATTGTATATACATTAAGTTTTATACGTTATAAAAGGTTTTATATTGAGAGCAACAATTTTTTTAAATTATAATCAAATTCATATTTTTCATATACATTCGTGTTTAACAAACTGTTGCACTCAATATGATATATATAAAAAATGTTTGAGGGCATGAATATAATCATGAAAATTAGACTATTATATTTGAACTTGATTCTATATCATGTATTCAGACCAATTTTGAACATGAATCTGATTTTTTTAATTGATTGTTATAGTGTAATAATAAATTCAAGATATTACTGTATTGATAAATAATATCTAAATCGATTAGTGTAGCAATCTATTAGGGTAGGCAAGAGTGAATACGGAGGGACAAAAGTAACTTTGATATGTGATTTAGTAATTTGAAATTTACCTACATGATATGTGTATTCGACAATTTTAGCTAAGTGGTTTAGTAATTAACTAAATATATAATGTAGTGGAAACAACTACAAAAAATAAATGATTAAATTGATATTCAAATAACTAAAATATTTTAATATATCTTACTATTTTATTAAGAATCTTAGTCTTTAATAATTAATTTTGGTGAACCCCAAAATAAAATTATGTTAATGCTCTTTCTTCTCTAATTGTTTTTTATAAATATGCACAGTCATAATTCTTTTTAGTCTTGTATCAAATGTGATTAAAATTTTATATTATCGCTAAAATAAATTTTTGCCGAAAAATAATTATAATTATAATTATAATTACCGGCCAAAGTTAGGTTCGCCCAAGAATATTTAATTTTTTATTGGCCAAAGTTTGATTTGGCTGATAATTTTAATTTTTTTGTGGCCATGGTTAGATTTGGCAAGTAATTTTAATTTATTACAGGTCAAACTTATACTTGGAAGATAATTTTAAAATTTTATTGTCCTAAATTTTGCTGGAAAATGTAATTTTTTTTTATTGTCTAGATTTGGGCAATAATTTTAATCTTTTTTTGTCCAGGGTCGTGAGATACTACTATCATACACACACGTTGTGCATGATGACTAGTATATATAGATATATATTATTAAGAATCTGAACCATTTACTAACTAATTTTAGTAAGTTCAAAATGAAATTATATTAATATATTTTTTAAATAAAAAAAATATGTACTGTCATGATTTTCTTTAGTTATATATTTTACAATTGGCAACACTATGAGCGGAGAAGGTTAGGGTGACAATTTTTTTAAAATAATAATCGAATTCATATTTTTCATATACATTCGTGTTTAACAAACTGTTGCACTCAATATGATATATATAAAAAATATTTGAGGATATGAATATAATCATGAAAATTAGCCTATCATATTTGGACTTGATTCTATATCGGGTATTCAGACCAATTTTGAACATGAATTTGATTTTTTTAATTGATTGTTATAGTGTAACAATAAATTCAAAATATTACTGTACTGATAAACAATATCTAAATCGATTAGGGTAGCAATCTATTAGGGTGGACAAGAGTGAATAGTGAGGGACAAAAGTAAATTTGATATGTGATTTAGTAATTTGAAATTTACCTTGTATTCCACAATTTTAGCTAAGTGGTTTAGTAATTAACTAAATATATAATGTAGTGGAAAGGACTACAAAAAAAAATAAATGATTAAACTGTCAAATAACTAAAATATCTTAATATATTTTACTATTTTATTAAGAAGCTTTCCCTTTAATAACTAATTTTGGTGAAACCCAAAATGAAATTATGTTAATGTCCTTTCTTCTCTAGTTGTTTTATATAAATATGTACTGTTATAATTCTCTTTAATCTCATATCATAGGATTGAGAAATTTCTATAAATACATTGGACCAGCAACATTAGAAAGTATATCTTTCTTGACTTTTTGGCTAACATCAAATGTGATTAAAATTTTATATTATCGGCTAAAATAAATTTTTGCCGAAAAATAATTATAATTACCGGCCAAGTTAGGTTTGCCCAAGAATATTTAATTTTTTATTGGCCAATTTGGCTGATAATTTTAATTTTTGTGTGGCTATGGTTAGATTTGGCAAGTAATTTTAATTTATTACAGGTCAAACTTATATTTGGAAGATAATTTTAAAATTTTATTGTCCAAAGTTAAATTTGCTGAAAAATGTAAATTTTTTTATTGTCCAAATTAGATTTGGGCAATAATTTTATTTTTTTTTTGTCAAGGTCGTGAGATACTAATTTACACATATTTATCTACTATAATACTATGACTAGTATATATATATATATATATATATTTTTATTAAGAATCTGAACCATTTACTAATTAATTTTAGTAAGCTCAAAATGAAATTATATTAATATATTTTTTTAAATAAAAAAAATATGTATTGTCATGATTTTCTTTAGTTGTATATTTTACAATTGGCAATATGAGCGGAGAAGGTTAGGATGACAATATTAGAAAGTATATCTTTTTTTACCTTTTGGTTAAGATTAGTATATGTTTTTTTTCAGTTTAATATTTGATATAAAAAATTAAATTAATTTTTTTATGAGGTAGAGCACATTGCAGTAGATTGTTATTGGGATTTTTGAGCGTCGTCCTTATATTTCACTATTGTATAAGTCTAACGCACCTTACTAAGTCTAATTTATAGTATTAAAAATAACAAATTATTTTATTAATGTAATAAATATATGAAGTATTGAGAGGATTAAGATCAAACTTAATACTTTTAGGAAAGAAGAAGATTTAAAAAAAATAATAAGAAAATTTAAAGAAAATTATTAGTTGATATTATAATTTTTTAAATATATGAAAAATTTATAGCTTGCTAAATATAAATTAAAGCTTGCTATATATATAATATAATTTTCAAATTTCGAAATATATGAAAATTTAAAGCTTGATACATATATAAACATGATTGAACATTTAAAATATTTGTTAAACAGGAAACAAATGTAATTATTTACTATATTTCATAATAAAAAAATTATAATCTTATTAATTAATGAACGCAGATATTTTTTTTCGAAAAAAGAGATACTTTTAACTTTTAAGTATTTATACAAAAAATAAATGCAATTAATTAATAAAAATCCAATTTTATCAAACAGAGGTATAATTATAAGTAGGAATATTTTTAAAAATAAAACCGAATTTTTATCAAACTGACAATTAAAATTGATTGCTAAAAATACAATTAGTGATCCTATTTCACCTTTAATGGAAAGAAATTAATCAAAATTTTCCTAATCAGTGTGGATAAATTCTCAATCGTTATTACCAAACAATTTGGATTTCAATTTAGATCCTTAAAAAAATGTTGCTCTTTCTAGTTTTTTTTTTAAGAAAGAAATTTATATTATTTTTCCTTGTAAAAATAATATAAATTGGAGATGGCAATCTCTTCCCTTCCTAATTGATGCCCTTTCTCTTCCATCCTCCGGCGCACAATAGCACTGTCCGCCGTTTTTTCCCCCTCTTTGAGGCGCACGAAAACTCTCCTCTCCCCATCGAAACCCTAGAATCGATCTTGATCCCATCGCCGGAAGCATGTCCAATCCGTGGGGCGGCGTCGGCGCATGGGCGCTGGATGCCGAGCGGGAGGAGGCGGAGGAGCGCGAGCGAGAGGCGGTCGCCGGCAGTCTTGCGCAGAGCTTCCCCAGCCTGAAGGAGTCGGCCTCCTCCGCCTCTACCAAGCAGAAGAAAAAGAAGAAGAACGCGGCCATACCCTTGGCCCAGTTCGTCGCCACCGGCGGCGCCTCGGTTGCTTTTGAATCGTCTAAGGGACTGACCCCTGAGGAGATGCTCCGCCTCCCCACTGGCCCGAGGGAGCGATCCCACGATGAGCTCGAGCACGGCCGCCTCGGCGGCGGGTTCCGGTCGTTTGGGGCTGGCGAGAGAGACGGTGCGTGGGGTGGAGGGAGAAGGGGTAACAGTGGTTTTGACGAGGGACGGAGAGGCCCGCCTCCTAGGGATAGGGATTTGGACCTGCAATCGAGAGCTGACGAGGTGGATAGTTGGGGAGCCGGAAAGAAGGCGTTTGTTCCTCTGCGGAGTGATGGTGGTCGCCGAGATACATATGGTTTTGGCGATGGAAATTCATCGAAGGCTGACGAGGTAGATAACTGGGCATCTATGAAGAAACCTCTCCCTTCCAAATCTTCAAGCTTTGGATCAGAGTTTAGGGATCCTCACACATCATCTGATTCCAATCGATGGGGGAGGGACAGAGAAGGATCTATTCCCAGCGAAATAGGGAGGCCAAGGCTCGTTTTGAATCCTCCAAAGAAGAGGGATGTTGACTCACCACCACCAACAAGCGAACCTGCTAAGACTCGCCCGAGCCCCTTCGGTGCTGCACGTCCAAGAGAAGAGGTTTTGGCTGAGAAAGGGGTGGATTGGAAGCAGATGAACTCTGAGTATGAGATGAAGAACACCAGCAGACCAACTAGCTCTCATTCCAGCAGACCTTCCAGTTCACAGTCAAGCAGGCAGGGGAGTCTGAGCTTGGAAGAGGTGGTCATTAAATCTAAGCCAAAAGTGAACCCCTTTGGCAATGCAAAACCGCGCGAGGTTATCTTGGAAGAAAAGGGAGTCGATTGGAAGAAAATTGACCTTGACTTGGAGCACAATAGGGTTGAGAGGTATATGTTCTCCATCTCTCATAGATAAATTTCTGAAGTTGCCATATTTTGCCTTGTTGAGACTGATTGCTTTCTGTAATCACTGTAGCTCTTAGGGCTGCTACTGGATTGCTACTCTTGATTTTTTTTTTAAAAAATTAGTATCGCTTAGTTTAACCTAGAATTTTTTATATTTACACAAATACAAATTGAAGATGGGTTTCCTATTTGCTTCTAATGCGCTTCATATTATGAAGCTTAATTAATAGGTGAAGTCAAAATGTTGCTTCAACATGATCAAGTGATGATGCTTACCGTGCTATTTCTAGATGATGGGAAATACCAAGAAGCTTAGTGAAACAATTTAAAAGTTTCATATCGTGTTATCTAATTCTATTGATGTTCTTGTGGCCTTAATGACTATATTTTATTTGTCATCTGTTATTAATTTATGGGTTATATGATTGCACAACTACTAATATTTGTTCATATAATATAAAATTAGTGATAGACTTAATGGAATTGTATGTCTCCTTTACTTCCTTGCATCAAGCAAATGTTTGTTGATCCCTCATTCTTGCTCTTAATTAATCATCAACTTATGCCCAACCATATTTAGTATTGTTGAATTTGTTGGACCTTTTTTGTGTTGAAATAGTTAGGTTTAGATTTGGGGACTGGAAAGAAGAGTATCTTCTAAGAGGGACCTGTCAATATAATTGTATGACTAGTGGATCAAGAATTAGAAACAATGAATCAAGTAGGAGAGGACTCAAATGTGATTGGACTCTGTTCAACTGTTACATGGATATAGTTATAAAATTATATGAATCTAGGATATCAAGGATACTTGTCAGAAAGAAACTATTGCAATTGAAATGAGCTTATAAAATTATGGAAACTGAAGAAATCAATTATATAGAATGAGTTTTTTTGGAGTTCAATATAGTTAAAATAGATTTGGATTTCAGGCATTTGGAATTGTATCCATGTCTTTGATTCTGTTTACCCCTTTGGAAGATACAAATAGAAATGTGAATATGGTTATGTGCAAATTGTCAAAATACATATCCTTGGTTGATATTATGTTTGTTTTTGACATATCCTTTTGAATGCAAGCATGTAGATTTCATTACGTATTGTATATTAATATCAGTATGATATATTTCTTAATAAAATAGTATTTCTACTTGTAAGAAAGGTATAGTTTTCTTATATTTCACCATGTATAGGACCACAAGCGCATATGATGATTGAGCGGTCTTGTCTAATCTCAAATGAAGGTGCAACAAAACATTTGCAACTTCTAGTTTTTTCAAAGAACCAAATTTATTCCACGTACACATTTGTTACATTATTTGAACTTGTACTCGGTATCCAACATGGGTGCAAGTTCATGTGTATCCACTTGGAGTGTTTGTGTCCTAGTTTTGGGCATCTGATAGAGATATGGAAAGGGTAGATAAAGAGCCCGATTATTGGAGATGTTTGTTTGTGGATTATATATATCCAAATTTCTACATAAACTATTTATTCGGATTCAAAGTATGTTGTTCATTGTTTGAAAATAAAAAATAATGACATAGAAGTCTTTTTCCATTTGGTTTGATACATCTTCTTGTGTAATGATTTTTCTTATAGTTGTCCTGCTCGGTCAGTCTTGTATTTCTTATTGGCAAAACATCTTCATTAAAGTCCCTATGTTTGTGTTATTATTTCTTATTTTATTCACATGAGACTTGTACAATTGGATTGTAGATCTGAAACCAATGAAGAAAGGCTTCTAAAAGAAGAGATAAATCATCTGAAGTCACTGGCTATTGAAACTGATGGGGGTTCAAACCTACCTGCTGAACAACTTTCTATGCTTCACAATGAGATTGCAAGCAAAGAAAAAGATCTGGAGCTTCTGGCTTACCAGTTGGACAATGCTGTTCGATTTAGTCAAAGATACACAACCACCAACAGTAGACCAGGATCTGCAGCTGGTAGGAGTGATACCTCATCTACAAGGTCGCCATCTCAATCTGGCATGTCAGAGAGATCTAGGAGCACTGAATTTGTTGACAGACCACAATCAAGGGGTGCGGCTGGAGACGAAGGGGGGAAAATGGCAAACAACAGAAGAGGATTTCAGAGGGGGAATGATAAAGGCTTCTTTCATGGTAGAAATAGTGACAGGTACATCTCTAATTTCCATTTTTACTTTTATTACTGATCACTCATTCACCAGGGAAGTTTCTTTCACAATTATCTTAGTTATATGGTTGATTATAATCAAAATTTGGTACAGATGTAGTTTTTTTAGTTTTTATGCAAACATTTTCTTCTATCCGGGCTATAAACTCTCAACTCCAAACTTATTCTTTTGAAGGTTTGATTCAGTTTCTAATCTGCTTGATTTTGCCATTTCTCAATGTCCAGGTCGAGTTCCAGGGAGCGTTGGTGAATTCTGTCGACATGGATTCACATCGATTTCTCCCAACAACAGTAAAGCGATAAAAGAAAAGGGAGACTGTCCATTTATCCATCCGTCCATCTATCCATTCAGCAATCGTTCAATTTTGTTTTGCAGAACAAAAGTGTAGGCCATAACCTCCTTTCATGGATCTGTTTATTGCAGTGGGTGGCGACCTGCGCCTTGCCTTGTTGATCTCTTCTTCTTTGTTTTTGTTTTGGCCCCACTTTGTACTCGTTGAGGAAGGGCTCTAATTTTGAGGTGGAGAGATTTTGAAACTCAATTGTAGCTATTGTTGTTGCATGTAATCGTTCTGCTATATCAAGTTGCACGAATTCTATATAGTGTGTTTCCTTCTTCATTTCGTCATTTATGATTACCACGCGATTGATTTAGCTGCCAACCAGATTTATAAACATTATGCTACTTTTCAAGACATTGACGACGACAGGTTAAATATTTTTTGTTTTACTTTTCTATATATATATATATATATATATATATATATATATATATGTGTGTGTGTGTGTGTGTGTGTGTGTGTAATTTAGTGTCTAAAATACATGAATATACGTGTAAAATAATGTGAATGAACTTTCCGATGGATAATTTTTAAAATGAATATGTTATCACATAAAATACTATAAATTCTTACTTGCGGTTGCTGAAGTTAGGGTTAGGGTTGTAAATTAGTTGAGTTTTAGGATATTTAAATTTGTTTGATAAGATAACTGAATCAAATTAAGTTGAGTTTTAAATGAATCAAATTTTTGAAATGATTATTTAAGCTTAGCTTGATTTATTTTTTATGAGCTTGAATTTATTTGAAAGTTAGCTTGAGTTTGATTCGTTTAGATGTTATGAAGTTTTCAATTTAAGTTTGGCTTGAGTTTGGTTCGAGCTTGATTCGTTTAGCGGTCATAGAGCTCTCAATTCAATCTTATTTGATTATTTGAAACATTTAGTTGTTTCATTGGTTATTGAACTTGATAATTCAAATTTATTTATTTATTTTATTATTTATTTAACATATTAATAAGAGTTTTATTAATCAATATGGTTCACGAATATTGTTCACGAATGTTAATGAGCTAAACACATATGTGTTCAAGATTATTTATTTAGTTTATCAAGTTGTTCAAGCTTGTTTGCTTAATTAATCTTGTGTATATTGAATGAACATAAACAAGTTCTTACCAAGCCAAACACCAAGCTTATTTATGAACATTTAGTTCGTTTACAATCCTAGCTAGTTGAAACAACATGAAGATTAAGAAAAAAATGCAGTGGGATTTGATCTTCCATAAGAATTAGAGTGACGACTGTTGTATCCTTTTCAGATGAAATGAAAAGAAGAATTAATTGTCATAATCTTATGGGGATCATTTTTATTATTAACTCATCAATAATAACAAAAAAAAAAATTAGTTAACGAGTTTTTATATACATAATTCATATCCATTCAGTAATTAAATCATCTCCAAAATTAATCGGATTTAAGAGAGGGATACCTAGATTATAAAAAAATAATAATAATTAAATATTTATTTATCGCTTTATTGAGTTTAATATTTAAGGACAAATTCATGTGTTATAAATTTATATTATACAAAAAGATGAAATCCGTCATTCTGATGGCCCCCCATGACTGCCTCGCACTATTGAGATGGAGTAAATCAGGAAACTGAAGCTAACCATCACATACGGTGTTATAAATTTACATGTAAGCTCATCAAACAGAGAAATAAAATTAAATAATCTCTCACTTGGACTACCTATGCTTCCAAAGATAATGTACAATCAAATTCCTTAGTTGAAACTCAATAGTCATCATCTATTTTTTTTCATATATTTTGTATTGAAATCTCTCAATCGATACTAATTCACCCACCGGTTCACAGACTGTCCATTTTATTTATTATTATTTGTTTTTGTTTGTATTTTTCAAACCTGATCTACGTGATCTGGCAGGCAAACATCGGCCTCGCCGTGCTGGCCACTGGTAGTTGCCCTAGCACTAGAATCTAGAAGATGACGATGAAGGTGAAAAAGGAGTGCCAAGCGACAAAGAGGGTGACGATAATAACAAATGACCAAATTGATTGGTATCATGATGACAGATCTGGGAGGCAATCAGAAGACGTTATGTGGATAAGGAGATTAATAATTCTACTGAGGTGGTGAGCAAAATAGGAAGAGTTGAGTCATTCTCCAAGTCCGTACGACCTCAAATACCAGTAGCCCTCGACCCCATGGGGCTCTCGATCGTAGGTTGTTCATCCTTGAGTTGCTCCTCGATTTGACGATATCTCGACTTCATGATGATCCCAATCCTAGGTTGAGTGTCTCCGAGTAGCCTCTAGACTCGATGACACCCCCAACTCCATGGCATTCTCAGTCGAAGATACTGCCACCATTTATGTCAAGAAGATAACGATCGCATGGATATCGATATTATAGAAGAAGATAATGATCACGTGGATCTCGGGATTTCTAACTATTTTAAGAAGAAGATACTCATCGTATGGATCTTGGGATTTTAGACTATTTCAGGAAGTAATAATAAATTGCATAGATTTCAGGACATATTGAGAAAGTAGGAATCAACCATCGCTCTATAAAAGGCAGCCCGCCCCTATGGGCTCAGGTACGCACACACATGCATCTAAAACCCTAAGCATCTATTTGTTTTGTTTCTTGTTCCTCTACTAAAAACATACTTGAGCGTCGGAGTGGCAACCCCTTGTTGTCATTTTAACCTCTTTCTTTCACATTCTTCTATCTAGGCTCTAGCAAATCTCTCCGTCAATCCTCGTTGTCTCTAGGCGATTGGGGATCAAGTTAGCATCCCTGCCAACTCACCAATGGTTCGTTCATTAGCGTTCTCAGGAAAGATCAAATTAACATCGCCTATGGAACAATGAGTTAAGACCTGAACTTAGACATTATGATGAAGGCACCAAAAGACCTAATGTTATCGCCATCGCAACGAAGAATTTCGACATGTTGGTAGCCGCAACAGTGCAAGCGGTATTGTAATGGTAGTCCCAACAACCCCTCCTGTCAGGGATCAGTCCTCCAATTGAGACATAACACTGGCGTCTCATCAAAAGATGCCTTGGCCTACAGAAACACCGTTGGCTATATTTCCCATGCAAGTCAGTACGTCGGTTGCTAAAAAGTCTTTTGTAGAATCTTCAAAGGGAAACCCCCATCTAGTTCCTTGAAGAGAAAGACTCTCATATCTAGCGAGATGAAGGCCACTAAGGGCCCTCCGATCTTAGGGAGCATTCTCAAAGATGGATTGCTAAGACACTTTCGGGCACTATATATCGGGGAATATAATGGTAATACCAACCCTAAAGATCATATCTACAAATTTGAAAATGTCCCCCTATTACATCAATATATAGATGGCGTAAAATGTCAAATTTTCTTAACTACGCTCACGGGTTCGACACAAAGGTGGTTCAGTCGTCTTTCCACCTCCTTCATTCGAACTTTCGAGGAGTTTAAGACCCTATTTCATGCAACACTTCAACCCCGTCAAAGGAATCAAAAAACTCCTCATGATCCATTTACCCTCAAGAAAAAACTTAAGGAACCTTTGAAGGAGTATCTACAACGGTTTAATCGAGTGACCTGGATGCTCCCTTGGTCACCCTTGAGATTCAGGTCAGTACTTTCTCGCAGGACCTGATCGATGGAGACTTTTATAGATCTCTAGTGAAGAAGTCTCCAACTACCTTTAATGGCTTACAAGCCCGGATGATTAAATATGTTAAAGTCTAGGAAGCTCAGCTGTAAAAAGAAAAAAAGTGTCAACTCCTACTCCTATCTCTACTCAGCTAGATCGTAGACTCCCTGCTCCAGCTTTACGGAATCGAAAGTTCACAAATCGGAGAAGAGAAAGGTGGTGCAGGTAGTGGAAGTGTTCCTGACTCTTGCTCTGAAATCTAGTCAGGGGGCTTCTGAGATAATTCAATATTGTGTCCACCATCAATCATACATCCATTCTACTCGGGATTGCCAATAAGATTTGAGAGAATTTAGACGAGTAGTTGATGAGCGGAAGGAAGGCCAATCAGAGTTGTCCTGACAAAAGATTCCCTGAGCCTTACAAGCGTTGTCATCATTCCGATCACAATACTGATACCAATCATTTATTGAGTTGACAATATCGTCGATGCAAGTTGGTACATCGATTGCTAAAGAGTCTTTTGTAGAATCTTCAAGGGAAAACCCCCATCAAGTTCCTTGAAGAGAAAGACTCTCATATCTAGCGAGATGAAGGCCACTCAGGGCCCTCCGTTCTCAGGAAGCATTCTCAAAGATGGATTGCTAAGACACTTTCGGGCACTATATATCGGGGAATATAATGTTAGTACCAGCCCTGAAGATCATATCTATAAATTTGAAAATGTCTCCCCATTACATCAATATACATATGGCGTAAAATGTCAAATTTTCTTGACTACGCTCACGGGTTCGACACAAAGGTGGTTCAATCGTCTTTCCACCTCCTTCATTTGAACTTTCGAGGAGTTTAAGACCCTATTCATGCAACACTTCACCCCTGTCGAAGGAATCAAAAAACTCCTCATGATCTATTTGCCCTCAAGAAAAAACTTAAGGAACCTTTGAAGGAGTATCTACAACGGTTTAATCGAGTGACCTAGATGCTCCCCTGATCACCTCCAAGATGCAGGTCAGTACTTTCTCGTAGGGCCTGATCGATGGAGACTTTTATAGATCTCTAGTGAAGATGTTTCCAATTGACTTTAATGACTTACAAGCCCGAACGATTAAATATGTTCAAGCCTATGAAGCTCAACTGTAAAAAGGGAAAAAAAGTGTCAACTCCTACTCCTATCTCTACTCAGCCAGATCGTAGACTGCCTGCTCCAACATTACGGAATTGAGAGTTCATAAATTGGAGAAGAGAAAGGTGGTGCAAGCAGTGAATGTGTTCCTGACTCTTGCTCTGAAATCTAGTCAAGGGTTTTCTGAGATAATTCAATATTGTGTCCACCATCAATCAGACATCCATTCTCTTCGGGATTGCCAATAAGATATGAGAGAATTGAGATGGGTAGTTGATGATCGGAAGGAAGGCCAATTAGAGTTATCTTGACAAAAGATTCCCTGAGCCTTACAAGCGTTGTCATCATTCTGATCACAATATTGATACCAATCATTTATTGAGTCGACAATCTCGTCCCTCCACCTCTCTAAAAGGATTCCCAAAGCTCCTCCCGATTTCATCAAGAGATAGATGAGTACAAAGACCAAAAATGAAAATACATGATCGATCCTTGAGAGACTGTGAACATGATCTCAGGAGGCCCTATAGATGGGGATTCCATTTGAACTTTAAAAGCTCATGGTAGAAGGTTGGAGAATTATACAGTTAGCATGAATCGGGAAAGAGAAAAAGAACTTACAATTAGTTTCGTGCCAAAGGATTTTGTAGGCATCGAGGCCTCCCATGATGATGCTTTAGTGATTAAAGCTTTCATTGCTAACTACTAGGTGAAAAGAGTGTTCATAGATATAGGCAGTTATGCCAACGTCCTTTTCAAAATTGCTTTTGAGTAAATGCAACTAAACGATGAAAAACTTCATCCTATACACACTCCCTATATGGATTCATAGAGTACGTCAAATTAACCTCTCCCTTTCCTTGGAGGAGAAACCACTAATGCAGACTTGACAAGCGTCTTTTATCATTGGGAACACAACATTTGCCTACAATGTCATACTCGGAAGGTCGACACTGAGTAACTTCCAAATAGTAGTCTCCGCTTTTCATTATAAAATTAAGTTCCTAGTGGGAAGACAGGTCAAAGAGGTAAAAAGTGACCAATCAGTAGCGAGAAAATGCTACACTGATGTAGTATGGATCGAATCACACAAGGTCCGTCAGACTCAAGATACTGCTGTCTAGGTTGTCTAAGAAATGCTAATATCTTGACTGGTGGAAGATCATGAAAGTGTACAAGCTCATCCAGTCCGTCCAGATGGAGTCACCCAAGTAACTATCAATCTCCTTGCAGGGCCCAAACAAGAATTAATCATCATGTCCCTTTTAGCGTCGAAACTCTCTTGAGTCAGACATAGTCAGGGTCGCGATCTCGGCCGCAGTAACTGTTAGGATCCTTCGTACTCGGCTAGAGAGGGGGGTGTGAATAGCCGCCCCAAATCGCTCGTTTCTTCCTACAATTCGTTAGCGCAGCGGAAAAATAAACTAGAAACAAAAGGAAGAATATCAAACCTTAACACAGCTATGTACGAGGTTCGGAGATGATGCTCCTACTCCTCGGCGTGTCCGTAAGGTGGACGAACCCAATCAATCCGTCGGTGGATGAGTCCCCGGAAAACCGGCTAATAAAAACTCCTTCTGGGTGGAGAAACCTCGCCACACTTATTTGCAACAGCAAACAGGAGTACAAGTACAAAGAATAAGCAAGAAATACAATAAGAATACACAAGCACTCTACCAATCTTGCTTTCTCGTCGACTGGAGTCCAGATGAAGCAGCAGCTTCAAGAAACCCTAACAGCAGCAGCTATTCCAGTCGGGGAAGCTCACGCGAAGCTTTCGGAAGAACTCAACAGAGCTCTTATCGCAGCCCACAAATCTTCAGCAGAAGGGAGGAAAGGAGGAAGAAGAAGATGCATCAGCCCTCGACCCCTTTATACTGCGAAGAAGAAAGCGAAGAAACAATGAAGAAACTAGCCGTTGCGTCGCAGCTAGAACCTGATCGATGCGTGGACCGATCAGAACATCTGATCGGTCGCAGACCGATCGGAAAGAAGCTTCGCTTGTTCCATCCCGATCAGTCCATGGACCGATCAGGAACCTCTGATCGGTCCGGGACCGATCGGGCTGATCGGTCCCCGGACCGATCAGCCCCTCTTGCGCCTCGATCTGTTCGAGGCTCGATCGGTCACCGGATCGATCAGGACCCCTCTGATCGATCAGTGATTACGATCGGTCACCGATCGAATATTTCAGTATCACCGGATCGATCACCGATCGATCCACTCATGGTTTCGCCCAAACCAAGTCCAAACCAACATCCGGTCAATCCCGACTGTTGGTACATTGCGCCTAGCATCCGGTCACTCCTTGACCTGCTAGGACTCCCGCTAAGTGTCCGGTCAATCCTTTGACCCACTTAGACTTTCTCTCCTACCAAGTATCGGGTCACTCCTATGACCTAGTTGGACTTCCCATCACCGGATGTCCGATCACCCTCGATCCATCTGGATTTTTCCTCGCCCGGCTACTTACTGGGACTTTCACCGGCTTCACTCACCAGATTTCCACCGCCTAACATCAGTTAGGACTTCCTTCTGGCTTCACTCACCAGGACTTTCCAACTGCCTAACATCCCAGTTAGGACTTTCCCACTGCCTGACTTCACTCACCAGGACTTTCCAACTGCCTAACCTCCCAGTTAGGACTTTCCCACTGCCTGGCTTCACTCACCAGGACTTCTCCGTGCCAAGTCTCCATACTTGGACTTTTCGCGTGCCAAGCTCCCTGCTTGGACTTTTCCAGTGCCAAGTCTCCATACTTGGACTTTTCCCGAATCAGGTCAACCAGGTCAACCTTGACCTACGGTTGCACCAACAACCTCCCAAACATCTATTCTCGTCCCATATCAAGAATAGAACTCTCTCACAAGTGTCAAACATCAACATGCAACTCAACTAGGTCAACCTTGACCTAAGGTTGCACCGACAATCTTCCCAAGTCAAACATCAAAATACAACTCGAGTCAAGTCACCTCGAGTCGGGTCAACCAGGTCAACCTTGACCTAAGGTTGCACCAACAGTAACAACCTCCCCTTCGCACAAAGGTCGAGCACATAATATATCACCATGTTCTTTTCAGAACTCAAACTCTCTTGACTTACACATAGTTGGGGTTGAGATCCTAGTTACGGTAGTAATCTCCTTTTCGTAAAAGGGTCAAAGACATATCGTATTGTCATATCATTTTCAAGGTCTGAATTCTTCTAATTCAAACATAGTTAGGGTCAAGATCCTAGCTATGGTAGCAACCTCCCCTTCACACAAGGGTCAAGTATGTACTGTATAGTCATGTCCTTTTCAGGACCCAAATTCATCCGAGTCAGACATAGTCAGGGTTGAGATTTCGATTGCGATAACAACCTCTCCTTTGCACAAGGGTCAAGCATGTACCATATCGCCATGTCATTTTCAGGGTCCAAATTTCTCCAACTCGGATATAATCAAGGTTGAGATCCAGGATGCGGTAGTAACCTCTCCTTCGCACAAGAGTTGAACGTGTACCATATCATCATGTCCTTTTCAGGGCCTAAATTATTCCGACATGGATATAGTCAGGGTTAAGATCCTGATTGTAATAGCAACCTCCTATTCTCAAAGGATCCAAACTCTCCAAGACTCAGACCTAGTCGGAGTTGAAATCTCGACTATGATAGCAACCTCCCATTTACACAAGGGTCGAAAGTGTATCATATTGCTGTTCTTTTTAGAATTCAAACTCTCATGACTTGGATATAGTCGGGATTGAAATCCCGACTCCAATAGCAACCTCACCTTTGGACAAATGTCGAGTTCGTATTGTATCACTATATCCTTTTTAAGGCTCAAACTCCCTTGACTTGAAGGTAGTTGATTTCCCAATTCCCTCTCCCGATGGTTAATGCTGTACCTCTCAACTTCTCCTTGGGATAGACTCGAGTGAGGAATTCCCCTTGACTTTGTTGCTCATGTATGATTTAAAGAGATGTCGAGTTGCTATGGTGTTGGCAAAGAAATAACATGACTACCTCAAACTTTTTCATTATATGCAAGAAGTTTATTGCAGAAGGGAGGATCCTACGTCAACATACAATATATATTAAAAATTTGTTGTGTCTTCATCATAGATACTATGGTTGATCTTCAATAGGCTGATGACTGAAGGAGGCAAGTTGGCAGAGAGATTCCCATTCTCTACTAATTATTTGAGTGTCATAGATTTCATGCTACACTTATTTAGACAAAACTAGCGCCGAGTAGATCATAGAACTTCTTAGATAACAGGAACTCTTTCTTCTTAGTAGCACAACACTCATCCTTTTTAGACTGATATTCTTGGAGCTTCATCATTTTGTTCATAAGTTGGCCTCTTTAAGCTTCTAGCATTGCTTGCAGTTCGAATTTGGAAGTTGTCACGACCTCAATTTCAGTTCTAGTCGCTTCCATCATGATGTGGACTAACTCTAATTTATGTAGCCAACTTTCTGCTAAAACCTGGGCCCATTCAGCATCCTCGTGGGCGACTCTTCATGTTACCTACATCTTGCCTTCAAGTTTGATGACCTCCATCTCAGTGTGGATGGACTCCAATTTGTGCAATTAAGCTTCCTCTAGGACTTTGGTGGGCTCGATTTCTGTTCTAGTAGCTCCTAGGTCCATTTTCAAAAGCCTGAGTTTGTTCCACCTGGCTTCTAGCTCGATTTGGGTGGCTACAGCCTTGACCTGGGTTGCCTCTAGTTCCATCTTTTGGGTCCTATCGTATCCATTAATTGATCCACCTCCTTTTGTTGTTTCTTCCTCCCCGATTTAGCTTATTGATCTCTGCTTTGAGTAGCCTCACCTTCTCTTTCATCACCTCTAAGTTATGCATAGCTTGGAGTCTCTCCGCCATCTTTTCTGCTAAGACTTCTCTTAGCTAGTTGATTTCTGTCTGTGTTGTGGTTGGGTTAATCCTTAGCTTTTTCAAGCGGGTAATTATCACCCGTGTGAAGGTCACCTCCGTCCGAAATATGGTAACAACTTGCTCGGAAGGAGCTTGGAAGAATTAGGCCTCCAGCTCAACTTCTCACTCCTGCAAGGCTCGACAACCTTCCCATTACTTAGGGAATCACTGACCTAACACCACCAACTTGCACATATGATTGGCACCACTCAGCAAGATCTCATCTGCTAGCACCTTGAATGGCATGCTCTCAGTTGCTTCTTTACTGTTTGACCTTCGAGCTGCCATTAGTCCATAGAGAGTAAGATTCAGTTTACTTCCTCCAGGATCCTCCAATTTAGGGGTCGCCTCTATTGCAATCGGAACAGTGTTTTTGCCTAATTCAAAGGAAGAAGCCTGATGTGCGTAGGTTATATATATTTTTAGGCATTATTTGACACATATATATTTGAATCTTATGAATATAGTCTATGTTTGTTGTACCATATTTTATTATTTATGTCATACTTCCATTCTATTTATTAAGAAATATGCTCTTTGCATGTTTTGATTAATATGATGCAATTTGGAATGAAAAATGGAGCGAAAAAATGCTCAACACAGGCTAGCTAAACACACAAAACATACATGAAGGAAAAGTTTTCAAAAGCTATTCAAATTGGAGTTTTAATCAAGGAATACACTTTAGCCATATTTTTTGACATATGCATGTTTCTATGAAAGAAATTTGACAGAAAACAGAGTCTAGATCTTCCAACATATCCAGGTCATGCTTCTGAGGCATAACTGTGTGAAAATATGACAAAATCCAGTGTTTCACACGGCATGCACAGTCGTGTCTTTTTTCAAACACGATAGTGTGATTTTTCTACACTGCAAATTGAAAGTAAAATAGTCATAATTTTTTCCTCCGTTGAAGTTATGAGCTATTCCAGATATTAAAATATAGATAGCCTCAAGATCTACAATTTTGCTTCAGATGTCAACTAGAGAAAACCACGTTTAAATGGGATAAAAGATGTTTCCATGAGACATGGCTACCTCTACTCCACCATTGTCATATCAGGGCCATGTCTACTTCCCAGGCTCATGTCTACTTCACCAAGGCAATGAGACATGGTTATGTCTTTTACCAAGGCCATGAGATACAACCATGCGTCTTTCCAAGAGCAGACTACACCAGCACACATGGCCATGCCTCTCCTCCATAGAAGAACCAGGGGGTTGTGCCAAAAGGCACGACCATGGAGGAGAAAACAAAGAGGGTTGAGTGGCATTATCTTTAGTTTGGAGCTTCATTCCCTTCCTTCCGGAAGGGTTTTCCCCTCAAGGGAAAACCCTAGAACCTCCTACTTTGTTGATCTGCACCATCCCTCCTCCAAAGTAAGAAAACATCTTGAAGACACTACCAATCTCCTCGATAAACATTTCTTTTTCTCTATCTCATGTTTTGAATGTAAGAATGATTTATTTTATATCTTTGGTCTGTATATCCTTTGCAATGGAGTAGATTCTCCAATTCTTAAGATATAGAGAGTATTTATAATGTGATGTTGATGTATAAACTATGTATATGTTATTTTTTTATTTAATAAAGTGTTTATGCTATGTTCTATATATATTTTGCCTTGTAGATGTTTGATAAAATGTGTGTATGATGTATGGATATGGACTATGGCGAATTCACTTTACAGAGAAGAAGTGCTAGATTGTATAACCGTGGAGCCCTGTGATAGGGGTAACCTTTTAAGTGGGCTTTCTAGAACGATCCTCTTGTTAGGAGACCAATTCTCTACAAAGGAATATCTACTTAGAGTTTAGAAGGTTTTTCCCAAATTAATATTAGGAAGTGACTTGTGTAATCTACAAATGTATAACCGGGGGCCCTATAATAGAGGATAACTCTTGAGCTGGACTTTCTAAGTTATCTTTTCTATTTAGTTGCATTAATCTATCATTAGGAAGTAAATCAGATAACTCTAGAATTGTATACCCAGGGAGCCTTAGGATAATCTTTTAACTGGACTTTCTAAAATTACTTCTTTATTTAATGATGTTAGAACTTGGGTAAACTCTTCAATGCAATCTTCACAGGGTTGGACTGAACTTTAGTTAGAAATCCTACAAAGTGCAGGTATAGAGGTAAGGATATAACCAATGCATAGGGACATTAACTAGTATCATAATGAAACTGGACTCCTAGAATCATTTCCCTAAACCAACTCTTCTCTCTTGATCACTTTCTTTCCTCTCTCTCTCTTGCTCTCTTTCCTCTCTCTCTCTCTCTCTCTCTAGCTCTCTTCTCTATCTCAATCTCTAGCTTACAAGTTCTTAACCAACTTCTAATTGTTTAGATAATTAGTCGTGCACACGCAACTAGTGTGTAATCAATAGTCCTTCTGGGATCAATATTTGTATTATTTGACAATGTAATCATTCACTTATGGTAGCATAATAAAGCCCTTGTAGGGCATCACCTTGACTGGACTAGAAGCTGAGGCCCTGGTGGGGGTGTGATGAACTGGCCCTAATACGTAAGCCTTCTAGCCTGGTTGAAGAAGTCAGGGTCTCGCCCTTAAGTGGAGATATCAGACCATGCTAGTGTGAGGAACTAGCTTCAGCTTGGTAGGTTTTGGACTCGGCGTGAGATGTCGGAAGTTGAACAGGCACGGGAGAAGGGCCACTAGGGGTCCTGGCCTTGGTGCGGGAACATCTCGATCCAGTAGGAGAGGATGGAAGTTGAGTTCTTGGGGGGAGAGACTAGAACTTGGGCTAGTCGAGGAGAAGGCGGGCCAGGAGGAGTCCTTGATGAATGATGCCTCTTGCTTGTTAGCTTTAGGAGTTTCTTTGATTCCCTTGAGAGCGTAGACTCTGCATTCGCAGGTTGTGGAGCCAAGGGCATCCTTAGTCTCCCTGGTGTTGACTTTGTAATGGTTATTCAAGGTGCTGCCTTAGTTGAAGTCGGGACCAAGGCGAGGGATGCCCCTTCATCAGGCCTCGTTTCCACAGTTAAGTCGACGATCTCAGTGACACATGCCTTTAACTCGACCCTTGTTATCTTCACCACTTGGTTCATTGACACTCTCATCATGGTGTTATCTGCATGTATTAGTAAAAATATTCAGTTAGAAATCAAGATTGATGTAAATGACAAGTCTTACCAAATGAAGTTCGAAGAGGAGTTAAGACAAGGCTTAACCCAAAGTACTGGAGTAGTCCTTCCTTGAGTAGAAGATTTCTATCAAATTACAAATCTTGCAGCTTCTCGAAGGCGCCAAAGTAACCACGCTCCAAGTGGTAATTTTTCAGAGTCAGAGGTGCGGATAACTCGAGCTGCCACTGAGTCGACCAAGACACAGGGCTCGGGGGTTTGATAAAGAAAAACTGGGATATTATCCCTTGTGCAAGGACGAGAGACTTTTTATAAGGCTAAGCCCAACCCTAGATGAAAAGAAGAAAATCTCATCCTCTATTTTCTTTGGATAAAAAAGAAATGGAATATGCGAGGAGAAAGGGGAATTTTATACCTCCGGATTAGAATGACTACCCCAGTTAGAATCTAGAACGAATATGGACCTAGTTGAGATAAGGGAATGTAAAAATACCGAGACACTCTAGACAAGAATGTCGAGATAGGGAAACACAACCCACTCAAGACATGACTCCTAAAGAAGGTCACAAACCAGAGGAGGACGATCTGGCTGGTCGTTGCCATTTGGTAACCTTATCAGATGGTTGGCTGGGATCCTATGGGTGGTTCTTAATCAATCCAAGGCTACATTGGTAAAACTTGACTCAATAAACCTATATCGAGCAAAGGAGGATTCCCCCATTAGTGATATGGACACTACTGGGTTATAGAGGTTATAACCAGAGAACACTTAGTTGATGTTAGTGTAAGTTGCACTAATAATCAATCTCAGATTTTGATGTATGACAAAAGTTAATGTTAGATATATCGTAATCTAATCCTTTTACCAAGTGTATAAGATATGAACTTGATGGGTCTAGAGGACCAAAACACCAAGCTGAAGTCCAGCTAGGTTGATAGCTGGTATGAAATTCAAATTGGTTGAGATCTAGCAGGAGGAAGACTAGTTGGGTTAATAATTGGCTAAAGTCTACATTGGTTGAGATTTGGTAAGAAGTCCTAGTGGTTAAAGAGACCTAATATCAAGGAAGTCTGCGATTGGTAAGTGGAAGGAAGTAATTAGAGGAGAGATCTAGTGAGGACACGCTCCCAGTTGAGGGAACAATAGACATTGGTCCGATTTAGCATTTTAGCGAAACTCAAAGTCAGGACAGGACAATTCAAAGACTGTCAAATATATTACTCATTTTCATATTATTTCTTGTTATGCTATTTTATAATACAGGAAAACAAAAGGTTGAAAAAAGGGTTCCAGGTGCCCGGACTTGGTCTAGCCGTCCGGAGGTGATCCGAGTGACCAGAGGTTGTCCGGGCACCCGGGCAAGGAGTGAAGGTATCAGGCGACCAACTGACGTGGCAAACATTGAGTGGACGACACACATTAGGGTCCAAGCGCCAGATCGATCTAGGTGTCTGGAGATGGATACAAGTTTCAGAGACAAACTTTCAACGAGGTGTAACCACATTAGCACTCCAAGCGCCCGGGGGTGGTCTAGGCGCCCGAAGATGGCCTAAAAAAAGGACTTAGACTAGCAACTCTATAATATTACTCACTCCACCTTTCGTACTCACGCATTACTTCGAGAAGACTTCAATGATATCGAAAGGCTACTCTGACAACTAACACTTAATCAATTTCTTTTTCTGTTGTTGATATTTTTTAATTTAATAGTTCTTATACTTAAAGTTTGTAAACATTTTAAATTGATAATGATTGCCCAAGAAAAGTACTCCATGAGTACAAGACTCGGAGGAGTCGCCGAGGGCTCCAAACCAAGTAAAAAGACTTGTGTTAGTGATTGTCTTTATGTTTTTCTCTTATTTCTTTTTTTTTCTGATGCATTATTTTAACTCATTATTCTATAAAAGGTGATGAATGCTATTCACTTTCCCTCTAGTGTCTTTTCAATCCTATAGTTGATACCTAACAGAAACAAAAAGCGACCAAAAAGAGCAAAGTAACTTACAAAATGAGAGGACGCAAACAACTTAAAGATGAGAAAGATAAAGAACGACGAACTTAGAAGCAGCGATTACATGATTATGGGTAAGGACATTGTTCTGCAACCCTATATGTATCTTAGCAGGTTCGATTGGAGCTATCAGATTGCTGTTATCAAGGGAGCAAGATGAAATTTCGATCGTAGGATCAAGCACATGGAATAAGTCAAATCCAAGTAATCATGGTCTGGTGGAGGACGCTTAGTCTTCTCTATGGCATTTCACATCACATTAAAGTGATGTTAACTTGGAGACACACTAGCATATTTTGGTCTAGGAGATCTAAGTAGATGACACATGCGGGGTGTTTAAAAGGAGTGACTACATTTAAAGTGTAATGATGGAGGCGTGTTAGCATTAAATGCATAATCTCTTTAGAAATACGCAAGGGATCTGCCACATAACTTGGGAAATTGAGATAATAAGAATGATTCTGTCTAGACACATCACAGTTTAGTCAGTCAGACTCTTACCTCCTTTAACTAGATTTGAAGGAAAGACTTATGATCTAGGAGGTAATTAGAAGGTGCCACATGGATAAGGAGGTCAACAATCCTGCTAAGGTAGCAAGCAGAGTAGAGGAAGAGCCGAGTCGTTCCTCGAATCTATACGACCTCAAATACCAGTAGTCCCCAACTCTATAGCGCCCCCAACCCTGGGTTGTTCGTCCTTGAGTTACCCCCCAACTTGGCGACATCTTGACTTCATGATGTTCCCCATCCTAGGTTGAGTGTCTTAGAGTCACCTCTCCACTCAATGGTGCCCCCTGACTCCATGGCGTTCTTAGTCGAAGACAATGTCGTTGTTTATTTCAAGAAGATAATGATCGTGTGGATCTCGAGATTATAGAAGAAGATAACGATCATGTGGATCTCAGAATTTTAAACTATTTTAGGAAGTAAATAATAAATCGCATGAATTACAGGACATACAAAAAACGTAGGAATCAGTCATCGCTCTATAAAAGGTAGCTCGCCCCTATGGGCTCAGTTACGAGCACACACGCATCTAAAACCCTAAACACCTCTTTGTTCCGCTTCTTATTCTTTCGTTGAAAATTTACTTGAGCGTCAGAATGACTGTGTCGGAAAACCCCTAGCTATCATTTTAATCCTCTTTCTTTCATTTTCTTTTGTTCAGGCTCCAATAAATCTCCTTGCCAATCCTCATTATCGCTAAGCAATTGACGACCAAGTTAACATCCCCACCAACTCACTGGTGGTTCGTTCATTAACATTCTCGGACAAGATCAATGGCAATGCAAAGCGTAGACTTCTTCCTTAGAGTCATCGTCTGGTTGAAACTCGAGGATAATCTTAGTGGTGACCACGACATATGCAAAACAACTCTGCCATTGAGTACCAACTCGACGCCCACAAGATCTAAGCTTATGTTTCCATTGAGTACCAACCCAACACCCACAAAATCTAAGCTTATGTTTACTTGAGAGGGAGGATTGAAATAAAAATTATAGAAAATATTTTAACTGTAAAAAAAATATCCTCTTTACTTTTAAAAAAAATGAACTATATTTTTTCTCACGTTTACTTAATATGCAAATTATATTTTTAATAGTTTTTTCATCCAACTAAATTGGACAAAAAGTAACTTTCTTTCCTTCCTTCTGACAAGAGCTACAGTCTAATTTTTCCCTCAAAGAGCTCATGGTACATTTCGTAACCACGAACACACCTCGTACGACCACGAGGCCGCCTCATGTTGCCACCGACAATGGCCACGCTACATACAACGAACCTTGCGTGACTACAAGCGGTGGCCTTGCACACGAGGTCACCTTGTGTGGCTACGACAGCAGACCTCACATAGCCATGAGTGATGGATCCATCGTTCATGTTTTTTTCCATCTTTTTCTCTCTTTTGAATTTTTTTCTTTCTTGAATTTTTTTTTCTCTATTCTTTACCTAGGATTATTTTTCTAGTGTTACAAATGTGACCATGGCCGTCCCACACAGCTCACATAGTCATGTATAGAAAGATAAATAAATAAACTGAGTAGGCCATCATATGAGAGTATATTTTCACTGATTTTAATGTATTATGAATATAATCAAAGTCTCACATTATAAATATATGAAAAAAATCATTGATTTAAAAGATGAAAGATATCTCTATTAGGATGACTCCTTTTAGGTAGAACTCAAAAATAAATTTATAAGGATTTAAATCTAAAATAGATAATATTATATCATTATGGAGATATATGAATTTTTTTGATCCTAATAAATTGTATCAAAGTCATACTCTAGACCGAATATCATATATAGTAACCGTCAAGGATGTTGAGCAAATCTGTGAGGATTTAATTATAAAGTAGATAATAACATATATATATATTATAAAGACACATATGAATTCTTTTCATCTTAACCTATCAAAAATTAACTCTTATCCATTTCTATAAACCTAGTTTGTATTCCTTTCCCCTCTTTTCCATCTTCTTGAATATAAGGAGTATCAAATAAACCAATTGATCTTCTAATGCCTAAAGAATTTAATTAATTTCTTTTATCGTAAATTTATTTAATATTTTATTTTTAGATATTTTTTTAATCTAAGATTGCCACCTTTGTCGATGTTGCAGATTATAATAATCCGACTAATCTTTAATCCGGGAGATGATTAATTTGAAAATTAATGAAAGTTTTTGTGCACAATGAATTCTTACATGGTAAAAAGATGATTCATTTATCTTAACATTTTTATTAATCTATTTCTAGATTAATATAGAGGAAATAAATTATGAATGACTACTAACTATTAATACAGATAATTAAGATATAGAAAAAGATATATTCAAACATGCAATTGCTCCTTAATCCAATCGAAGCTTACAGAGATGAATTATTGAACTAATTTATGATCGACAAAAATAATTTATTGTAAACAACAGAAAATAAACAAGTGTGACAAAAAGATAAATATATTTATCCCCGCGTTTTCATCAATCCACTCTAAAATTAAGGATTAATAGGGAGATTATAAATTATAATAACTGATAAGGAATTTGAAAAGTTAAACAACAGAAAACAAGGATTCCACAGCACAGGGTTTTATGCTAAACCACCCATTTGAACCATTCCATCACATGCATGGTGGCCAAATCAAGAACCATTCCATCACATGCACTTGCATTCTACTACACAATTAAGAAGTTCTATTAAGTTATTCATCGCTTCCACTAAATTATTTTAGTATAAAAATTAAAAACTATTAGTCAATAATTAACATATATAAATAAAAAATATAACTTCAATTTTAAAAGAATTTTTATAAAACAACAGGTGGGCTATGACTTAGCACAAATGATAATCATAAAAATGAATATATCTAAACATAGGAGGATAAATAAAAATAAAAATAAAAATATTAAAGGAAAAGTTGGATGTCTATTTATTAGAGAAAATTTTGAAAGATATATTTACGAGAGTCCAGATCCTTTGGTCCATAATTTTTGATCTTTTCTTAGTCCCTTCCGTAATTTGAATATCGGATCGCAGTCGGAATCAAGTTAAAATTGGCTATGATATCTTTTCGGTTCATCTTTCCACTTAGATTATAGTTTTAGATCGAGTCAAGCGGCCAAAGGTCGGTAATATAAATATGTATTTATATGATTAATAAATATTCTAGTTAGATGATTTAAAACTACAATAAATATAAACATTGAGAAAGAGAAAGAAATTTATTTAAATATAAATAATAATATAATATGAGATTCATATAATCAGACTTTACTATCATATAAAACTTGATTGTTATTGGAATCAAACTACTAAATATTTGAAAAAAAAATTAATAAATCCAGTTAGTCTTGGGGTGATAGGTCCGATCTCATAGAATTTTTCTATCGATTATCAAGATAAATTAAAAAGCGCTCGCTACGGATAATCCAAAAGTTAAGCATCCATTAATTGTGCGTCCCATTTAAAAAAAAAATTATATAAATATACCATAACTGAGAATCAAACTGTGAATATTTGATAATAACTTGGATACCCTATCGTTATACCATCCCAGAACTCTAAATATTCGGAAGTAAGTATGTTTGATGGATGGAGGTCACTAATTATAAGATATGAATAGAGCGTTGAAGAGGAAGTAGTACCGATTGAAAAACTAGAGAAACATATTGGTAATAATAAAACCTTTACAATTTTATTTATGATCCAGCTAATCCAAATAATTCTAAAGGTGGGTCGTCTTTCTCTTCATTCATCCTTAAGTAAATCTGAAAGCTCAAATGACTCCTCCTCCACTAATAGTCAATGTCTCAGATTTTTTATCCAATCAAAAGAAATTAAATATCTTATAGTACGTCATAACTAAAATTTGAGTGTCTAATTTAATTAATATGTTGAACACCTACTGCACCAAGCCCGGGGATGAAAACCTTTACAAGTACTTTGTAAATGGACGAAAATTAAAGGTTGATTATCAAAGTGAGGAGGCGATTTAAATTTCTAAACTTAGGGGGAATGCTCGACATAGTAGTGCAATTTGCCAAAGTAAAGTTTAGGGTAATAGATTAAGGAGTTGGAATGGTTTGGAACAAACAGCGTGTGGCAAGCACACGGAATTTGACCTAAAAAGACAGAAAATTCAAACCAAGGGAATCTATCAAGGACCACCTTCCCCCACTTGAATTTATTTACTTCTTATTTTCTAATCACCTCAAGTCACCAACAACTGAAATAAATTATCAATAAAATGCTGCCTATTTCTTCTAATAATGAACTAAACTAAAATAAAAATAAAAAAAGCTTCTAATGCAAATTTATATTCTTTCTTATGATCCACAAAAGTCAGTTTCCATGAGAAAAAGAAAGGCAAGAACAAACAACTCCATCAACTTATCAAATTTTTAGACCTTGAATTCATTGCACCTGATCAAGGAAGACCAAGGCGCGTGGAATCCACACTTCCATTAATTATTTCAATAAAATAAATCAATAAATCAAGCCATGACAAAAGTGCTTCCTTCTAAAGAAAGCAAATGGAAGAGCAAGGCATAGAAGACAAGAAAAACATTATTGTTTTTTTTTTTCATAAAAACTATCAAAATATAACGCCATGTATCTTAAAAATTTATGCTTTATTAAATTCAATTGACCTAAAAGAAGGTTGCTTCATAACTTGCAATTAAGTATGATTGGTTGAAGTAAATACTTATGGATGCGAAAGTCCTGTGGATTACCTCACCTCCCCAGCATATGTTATTGTTACTAGGAGAAATCCTCCGTAATTTATGTGTCTGTATCTAGTCGAGGGATTGATGATACTAGACCGTCTGAGATGAATATTATCATATTTTACCACAGAAGAATGTAATATGATTGCAGAGTTGATCACTAATTCAAAAATAATAGTATTTGGCCAATGCCTTTACATGACTTCTAGACTAATTTATCATGAATAATTAATTACTATGCTATTGGTAAAATTTGATGGTTAATACAAAGAAAAAAAAAATACATTGAGGTTGGCATCATCTCCCAAGGCCAGAGATTAAGAATTTGTTAGAAGTTTCTTTTTTGTATTTTTTTCAATACAATTACTATTTTATTGGCTCATCCTCTTCTTCTTCTTGGCCTTAAAAACACATCACCAAGAGAGAACCTCCATTGCAAGCCAAAGGGAGAGAGAGGGATGGAGAACAAGATGAATAGCATCACCATCTCCTTTGTTCTCCTTTTTTGTTTCTCCTCCTCCCTTGTTAGGACTCAATCAGATTCTTGCTCTTCCCGGCTGAAAGTTAGCAACCTCATCCCGTTCGACACCACCACCTTCCACTGCATCTCTGCTTGGAATGCACAAGGCTTCATCCTCAGGGTAGAACCTTTGATGTCTTTAAAATTCAAATACTTCAAGTTGATAAAGACTTAGTTATTGTTATTTTAAATATGAACAGTATGCTCAGACTGGCCAGAACCTTTGGAGTTTCATCCTTTCAGCCCCTGATCCGAATTCCTACATATCAATTGGATTCTCGAGCAACGGGAACATGGATGGGAGCAGTGCTATGGCTGGATGGACTACGTCGACGGGTGGTTCAGGGATTGCAAAGCAATATTATTTGGGGGGAAAGAGCTCGAGCCAGTGTCCACCTGACCAAGGGAACCTACAGTTGGTGCCAAACAAGACAGTGGTTGTGTCACAATCATCACAGCTTTACCTAGCATTTCAAATAGCTGCCTCACAACCTAAGTCGCACCTCATTTATGCAGTTGGTCCACAAGGGACTGTCCCTTCGTCGAGCTACTATCTTCCAACTCACCAGAGCCAAACTTCTACTTCCATCAACTATGCCACAGGTGAGTTTGAGAAGCAGTTGTCTTATTAACCCATGTAACTTTCTAGATTCCTGTTCATTCAGTCAAGTCATTATTAACATGTTATAGTTCAAGTGTTTGTAGTCATTATCATGTTATGGATTCAAAATAAGGTTTTGAATCCATAATTACACAACTAGCAATTTTTTTTTCAATGTAACAAATCCATCTTAAAGTTTAAAAGCTTCATCTTTGTTGAATGAAACAGGGGTGGCTACTAGTGCAGGAAGTGGATTCTCAACTAAAAGATGGCATGGACTGTTGACAATTTTAGGGTGGGGATTACTGATGCCTGTGGGAATAATTATGGCCAGATACTTCAAGCACTATGATCCTATTTGGTTCTACTCCCACATCTCAATCCAAGGTGTCGGATTTGTGCTTGGTTTGGCAGGCATCATAGCGGGCTTCAGCCTCGATGACAATGGTGTATCGAATGTCGACACCCACAAAGCCATTGGATACTGCATCTTGGTTGGTGGCATCCTCCAGGTACATAAATCCATTAAAATTTAAAAATTTTGAATTTGACTTGAGCATGTAAGGAGGTTTGGTTACTTGGGCTCCACTATTGTTCTACAGGTGATGGCATTTCTTATCAGGCCTGACAAATCTTCAAAGATCAGAAGGTATTGGAATTGGTATCATCACTATGTTGGCAGGGGAGCCATAGTTTTAGCAGTGGCTAACATCTTCCTGGGCATATCCATAGCTCATGAATCAGGTTCATGGACAGTGGCTTATGTGATCTGTCTTATCATCTTGGTGATCTGTAATATTGTTCTTGAGGTGAAAAAGTACTTGGCCAAAGATGATGATCTGTAGAGAGGGATAGATCTGGTTCTTTGTATTCTTATCAGTTGTTGCTAGTGTTGCAGAGAGATGTGCTATTATCTATACTACACATTTCACCTTTAGATTCATTATACATATAGTTATATAAATTGATTTGTTTTGGTAGTGTTCAAACTTGTTGACTCCAGGAAAAGTCATCTACTTCTTGGCATGGTCTATATTACTGAAACATGGCATGAGGCAAATGAAGAAATAAAGAGTTTGAATACAAAAGCTATCGTCTAGAATTCAGCAAAAGAACAAAAAGAAAAAAAGATAGTGAACTTGCTAAACTAAATTCAAAAAACATCTAACGATAAAATCCTCTTCATGGATCAAAAGAGGAAGCATGCCTGAAGAGATGCTTTCTTCAATGAAATTACAAGTATCTTTGTAAAACTTCTTTCTTGAGATCTAGATCTTTGTCGGCTTATATACTCTTCAAGTCAGTTCAAAAAATATAGAATTCTGGTTTCTTACTTTGTATTCATGATTATATACTCTTCAAGTCAGTTCAAAAAATGTAGAATTCTGGTTTCTTACTTTGTATTCATGATTTTAGCACGTTTTGTTCATGATTAGAGATCTTCTAAATGTGAACTTTTGTTTAAGATACATTATTTTAAAAGAGGTTTATTGCTAGCCGAAAGCAAATAGTTTGAGCAAACACTTGGTTATAGGGATGGGTATAATTTGGTTAAAATCGGAAAAATCGGCCAAACCGAAAAATTTCGATTTTTTTTGTTTGATGTTTCGGCCGGTTTCGATTTAAGTTTTTTAAAATTCAGTTATTCGGTTTGATTTACTTGTTTAACTCCCAAAAAACTAAAAAACCAAACCAGCTATATTATACTTAAAATATGATTTTTATGGATATTAGGTCATATAAGTGGATTAGTTTCTAATCATTTATAATATAATAGCACAATCAAATTATATATTTATATATTTACTTATAGTTACCGGATAACAAAATTTTAGTATTACTTTAAATTCATAATTATTTTAATAAATTGATATTTTTTCTTTGTCTTTAAACTAATATTTGTAGTAGCATAAAATCAATTTAATTCATTGTATAAACCGTATGTAACCGACCGTATAAACTGGACCGTATTACAATAAAAACCGGACCGAACCGTAATAAAATGATTTGATTTTGGATCAAAAATCTTTAAAATCGAAACCGAAAAAAATCAAATCGTAGTAGAGTAAAACCGGACCAAACCGGCCGATGCCCACCCCTACTTGATTATTCTCGTGGGCTGGCTTCAAAAGAGAGGATTATTCTCAGTTTGTCAAAGAGATTACAAACCAACTTTAAGAAATGTTATAGCTCATCAAAACAATTAGAGAGGAGGGGCGAGAGTGGCGCCCTCAGGAAGATGACACACTCGGTGGAGGAGGAGGCGTTGGCAGATTGCAAGGTAGAAAAGGCGGGTTGGGGCTTCCGACTTCCCCGATGTCTTTCCATGTCTGACGATGGCGGCGAAGGTTTCCCAAATCGACAACGAAAGGAGGAGTAAGAAACTTGGTACGTTGTAAAGATTTCATGGTGGCAAAGTCATTAAATGATCGAATTAATGGTTTCTATTTTTTAAAAAAAGGAGAGAGAACTCATTTTTTCTTAATAATAAAATAAAATAAAATAATCGAATTAAATCATGATAAAATTTAAATGAAATCATTAATTTTCTGTTTGACGGCGAATTTATGTGAGTTGGAATAAATAGTGATATTACAATACAAATAATTACGAGGGACATGTTGCATTCTGCATGATGAATTTATGTGAGTGTATAATATAAAAAATGCTCATCTGACTATTTTAGTAATTAGAGGTGTTTATATATATATATATATATATCGTTTGGTTTGGTTTGGTTTCGTTTGTTTGGATTATTAACAAACGTGCTAGGAAGGAAGTCCTCGAGTAGAAACTCAGATCTGGTTCGTGGATCTTGATCACCAAAGCCTCTCCAATAATAGGTATGGACTATTTCAATCTTCTCCGTTCTTTCTTCGCTAAAACAAATCCGAGATTTCGATTTACTCGTCCTTGCTATCGTTTCGTTTGTGATTTCCCGATGAAATGCTTGTTTTCATAGTGATTGAGTTCAGTTTTTTTTAAGAAAGATAGGTTCTTGGATTGGTGATTGCTGTTAGGCTTGTGTGATCCTAACATCAAATTATGTTTTACCAGGCATTTTGTGAGCCATCTCGGTCCTGCTTGCACTACAAGAAAATTGATTTTTAATGACGAAAACTTAATGAGGGTATGGAAAAATGGTTATTAAAATCATAATTGTTGAAGTTTTTATGAGGGTAAAAATAAGCATGGTTAAAAAGCTAAATTATTAGTGACAAATTTTTAATTTCGTAACTATAGATAACAAATCCCGTCATTATGTGAATACAAAATAAATCCCCTCATAATTGAGTATTATATTTAGGCGTCAAATTTTTCACCAAATTTTTCAACAAATAAAATTTGTGTTAATATTATATTATATTAAAAACATATATAACACAATATGCTTGTGTTATCTATAGTTACGATCATATATAACACAAATATATATATGTTTCGCAAACATGTATATTTGTAAAATAAATTAACTATGCTTGTATTAATTTGTAACACATTATATATTTGTAACACAAACATATATAACACATTATATTATATATCCCATATTCGTTTTTTAAAAACTATTAAACAAATAATTTTTTTCCCATGTTCGTTTTTTAATTGTGATGTTTTTTTTTATTTTTTTTGTTTGTGTTAATTTGTTTTCCACCGATTTTTTAAAAACTATTAAACAATTTTTTTTTCCATGTTCGTTTTTAAATTGTGACGTTTTATTTTTTTTGGTTGTGTTAATTTGTTTTCCACTGATGTCTTAAAAACTATTAAACAAATATATTTTTTTCCATGTTCGTTTTTTAATTGTGCCATTTTTTTTTTGCCCTAGGCGGGTTATCTCTTCTCCTGTTCGTGCGCCTCTTCTCTTTTGCACAGCGGGCTCACGTCTCTTCCCCTCTGCACAGCGGGCGAGCGACACGCGATGACACACCTCTCCGCAAGTCAAAACAACGCCTTCCTTCCTTCTCTCAACAACGCGCTTCCTTCTCCTCTCAGTAACGGCGCAACCCTTACTCGTCTCCTTCCCTTTCCTTGCTCATCTCCTTCCCTCTCAGCAACAACCAAGGAAGCTCAATCAAAGGTAAGCCTAAGCCTATTTTTTTTCCCGTTCCACAAAAAAAACACTTTCGTCTGGAATGGTATCTTCAATTTTTGATGCTACACACTTTGTTATGGATATGTTATAGAACATGCTGGAATCATTAGCAATGTAAACACTTTATAGATTAATTGCATCATTTGTATCACCTATTGTTCCCACTATTAGTTTGTTTAACATGCACATTTGTTAACTAGTTGTAATTATTTTGTTATTCATAATTTCTTTTCCAAATTCTTGGAACTTCTAACATTTGCTCAAGAATTATCATTTTTTTAGCATTACAAAGCATACCTTTATGTTGTGTTGCCTATCAATCGGTTGCATGTTTTTTTTTTTTGAGCAAGAATTCATATTTGTAAAAGGAAAATGGCACCTAGTAAGGAATGGATGAGTTTTTTCAATGATCGGTTCAATGAAAAATACAAGGTTGGAGTTGAACAATTTTTGAATTATGCATTTAAGAAGACAAGTGAAGAGAATAGTATTCGGTGTCCATGTTGTTGGGGTTGCAAGGTTGCAAACATAGTCCCATATTGAAAATACATGGAAAAGATCATGGGTTTATAAGAAAAAGATATCTCCATTGGCATGAGGCCTTTTGGGTAGAGCCCAAGAGCAAAGCCATGAGGGCCTAGGCCCAAAGTGGACAATATCATGTCATTGTGGAGATATCTAAATTCTTTTCGATCCTACACATGTGTCAAGTGTAATAACACTGATTATGGATCTCGTGAAGTAGTTGAAATGCATCTAAATGTGAATGGAATAATGCCAAATTATACAACTTGGTATCACCATGGTGAAAGGTTTGGTGAGTCTTCATTTGATGACGAAGAATCGGAAGGAAGTGATTGTGATGAAATCTTAAGGGATTTATATCCTAACATGGATGGTTTTGATAGAAGTGGATTGGAAATTGGTTCATCAAAGAATAAGAATGGAGAGGAACCGAATGACGAAGCAAAGACATTTTATAGATTGTTAAAGGACTCTGAGCAACCAACTTATCCAGGTTGTAACATCTCAAAACTATCTGTGCTTGTCAAGCTATTACACATTAAGAGTATTGGTCGGTGGAGTAATGAATCATTTGATATGTTGCTACAATTATTGAAACAAATACTCCCAATCGGTTCTTTCTTGGATATGTTGCTATAATTATTGAAACAATTATTGAAAGAGATTTTACAGAAGATAGTTCTTTCTTGGATATCTTGAACATATGTAAAAAGTTTATTGATATATATTCTGTTGGTTTCAAAGTCACGGATGCGGATGGTAAGCTATTGAGAAATGATAAAGATTTATTGGCTATGCTGAAAGCACATGAAGACGTGGAGAACATAGAGATTTATTTAGATGTGGATGAAACTGCCCAACCATTATGCTTCAAAATGCCTCAAGACAATCCATCCTTTGGTAGCGATAATAAAGAGTTATTTATTGAGTTCTTTTTTGTGTTTCTCTTTATCAGTGATTTATTTTCTTTAAATTTGTACAGATTCTGTCCCAAGAGTTCCAAAAGTGGGAGATGTCACAATATTGGGTGATTTTAAGACAAATGAGAAAGTCAAAGTACGAGGAGGGATGTGGTAAATGGAACTGAACAAGCTAGTACAGTTCAATGGTTCATAACTATTTCAAAGAACTTTGATATCGAGACGGGCTTGCAAGCTATTAGTAAATGTACCATCAACAAGGCAAGTTGTTTGGCTATATAATAATTTAAATATTCCATGAACCATCATTTATTATTGTAATTATATGATTTCTTTAATTAGGATTTTCAAATACCAATTGAGGCTGTTGGTCATTATCTTGTTGTTAAATTTACACCTATGACTGAAGATGGTGAAAGTGGTGAATCGAGGTTTGCTATTACAGACAAATATGTTGATGGTAAGTATATTTGAAATTTAGTGAATTATGAGTTTTCTATTGATTTCAAATTGAACTCTTGATACAATTATTTATTACTTTAATTCATTGAATAGATTCGGCACCTAAAAAGGTGAGAAAAGTTAGAGGAAAAAATAAGAATAAGAAAATTGCAACTCTAAAAAGTAGAGAAAAGATGGAGATTGAATTCTACAACAATCGTGCAGTGGGAAAAAATCATAGCTATTGGTCGAGACACTTGGGGAAAATCGTGCGTGACAAGCATATTTGCCCTATACAAGTGAAAACATGGAAGGACTTGACTGAATTAGACAAGCAACACATGTGGGATGCGGTGAAGGTAGGTGAATTGCATTACTGTATTAGTAAACATGAATTACATTACTACATTACTGCATGCCCATATATTTGTAAACGTGAATTACATTAATCATTGATTGGTAAACGTGCATTCCTTTTTTTATTTCCTTTAATTCCTTTTTTTATTTATTGATTGGTAATCGTACATTACTACATGAATGTGTTGCAGGAATGCTTTTTCAATAGTAACATAGAATTATATCGTGAGCATACTTTGGAGCATATGAGTGCTTTGTGGACAGCATGGAAGTCATCCTTGAATGTAAATTATGTGAGACCTTGTAAAACTAAAGCTGAAGTTTTAAAAAATGTGCCACAAGGGTTTAATGCTAAAGAATGGGAGTGGCTTGTCACCAATAAGTTCTTAACTGATGAGTTTCAGGTATAATAATGTTGATTCAAAGTGTTATAAGAAATATCTTCCTTTTGCAGTTAAATTGTACTAATGGAAGTGTTGATTGCAATATTGGTTTGTGATTTATGTAGAAAACCAGTAATCAGAATTCAACGAATCGGGTAAATGGAGTAATGCCTCATCGAACTGGAAGCAAGCCACACAGACAACTGATATATGACATGGTCATAAATCTTTATATTAATTTTTATGTTTATTATTTATGATGTTTTATTTAATTAACATATATAATTTACTTTCCTTTTATATATCTTTCAGGGAGGCAAGGATAATAATCCACCTGACATTGCAAAAATTTTCTATGAGATTCGACATAAAAATGGAAAGTTTGTTGAGCCAAAAGCGCAAGAAAAATATGTAACTATCACTATTTAGCCTTTTAACCTAAATTTGTTATTTATCATTTATTTAAATAACGTTTGAGTGATGAACCTTTGTAGGATGAGATTGTGAAGACTATTCAGTCTACTGCATCACTCTCACATATTGAGGTTGTTGAAAAGTGTTTTGGACCACAACGGCATAGCCATGTCTTTGGTTTCAGAGGTGGAATGAAAAGAAAACATTTTAATTGTTCACAAGCTACTTATATAAAAGATCTTGAGGCTAAGCTCCATGAGAAGGAAGAAGAAAATAATAACCTTAAGAGACGCATGGATGGAATTGAAAGTAGATTAGCCAAAATCGAGAATGAAAACCAACCAATGTCAGATGAACCTGCAATAGATGGTGAAGGTGAGTTTATTTTTTTTTAATCTAACACTCTATATCAGATATCTGTAAAATTTTAATATTGTGTAGAAAGGTTGGCATACTTCATCCATCCTTCTCTCTGCAACAATGCTTCAGTAAGTTTCATATTTAATGACAAACGTAAGTAGCTCTTGAGGAATTCAAATTGTTAAATTGGTTTCTTTATACTTATTCTATTACTAGTTCAGGAATTCAAATAGTCGAATCTACTACCAACTTTCACAATTACTGAAATTTCAAAGACTAGTAGTATCAGAATCCAACATTACCTTTTTATTCCATGAAAAAAAATGGAAGATCCATGAGCTGTTCTTCCATGCGATGCCATAATTTGGGGAAAATTAATCTCTTTTCCAATATTTCTGCGGAATCTCACCTGGCCTTTTCATCAATAAAACTCCCATTTTATCTAAATACTGGAAAATCACCAGTTAGTCTCACAATCTAAAATCTTCTGTTCAAACCATGATGCATTTTTGTATGACTAGTGTTGATTAATAGATGACATCATTTTTAGATGACTTGTATTGTAATTGTTATCTAATACTTGTATTTTTGGACTTGGACATTTAATTGTTCGACTATATCTTTATTTTAATTAATTTTTTCTATTTATATTTTACAGATGATGCCATGATGGAAGTTAATAGGCTGCCTTAATCGGATGGCGTGCTCTAAAGAAGAATTCAAGCAAGGATCAATTAAGAAATTATATAGTACAATTGCAATATTTTTAAATCGGATGGCGTGCTCTCAAATATTTTTGTACTCAAGACACTCATTTTGGAACAAATTACAATTTTGTATATTTTGGAACTCATGCTTATATAAAATATTTTGTTAACCGCAATTCTATTTATTAGTAATGTCATCTATGATAAATTGATACAAAACTATTTTAAATTTGATCACGATTAAAAATATTTTTTAATGAGGGTAATTAATGATTTAATGAGAGATAATTTTATTATTAGATCGATTTTTAGTGAGGGGTCAATGATGATATAATGAGAAGATATAATGTCATTTAAATATTATTTAATGAGAAGTAAATGGTAGTATAATGACGCTTTTTTTTGTCATTAAAATTAATTTTAATGACGGCATAATCCCATCACTAAAAATATTACAAAAATAATGACGGGATAACTTTACTGTCATTAATTACCTTTACCTAGGAGGGCAGTAATGAAGGTCCATGACGGATAAATTCCCGTCATTATACGTATTTGATGACGGGTTTTGAACATTTAATGACGACATTTTTCGTCACTATAGATATATTTTCTTGTAGTGTTGAGCACTGGATTTGTTGTTTCTTGGCTCAAGAACAAGTGTCGAAGTTGAATTGTGAGATAGATTCTGAGTTATTTGTGGGTTCTTCTCTACAAGCCCTTGCTCAAGTTGTTGATATGGGAAAAACCTGCTATTAGTTGCATCGTCGATTGAAGGGCATTATTGGAGGATCATTCACTGCTTGGTTGGCTTGTAGCGCACCAATACTCTTGCCCTCTCATTCATTGAGATTGAATGGCAGATTCTTCACTTCCTAGTGTCAGATTTTCAGATGAATCTTGTGCCCGGTAGAGATGTGGAACTTGTTGTGTAACTTTTTTGGTTAAATTCATTTTTATCACTACAATATTATTGGTGATCCCCAGTGGCGGATCTAGGAATTTAATCATGGAGGGGCGGCCGCGATCTGAGCATGACGAATTTTTTTTAACAGTTAATAACTTCTATGTAATTAAAAAAAATAATTTAAATAACTTGGCATACAGGAGAAAAAGGTATAATATTATGAAAAAACCTCATACAATAATATTAAAATATTAAAGCAGTCTACTAACGAATACGAGACTCCATGTTCTGAAAACACTGTAAAATTAGCTCATTGTCGACAGTATTAAAAACATCTTTCTCGATATAGACTACTAAACTATCATTCATCCATTCATCTCCAATCCTGTTTCGCAAATCTGTTTTGACAATATTCATTGCCGAAAACACTCTTTCAACAGTTGCAGTAGCAACTGGAAGAAGTAAGGCTAGCTCAATCATCCGATAAACCAAAGGAAACACACGGTTCTTCATTGTTTCAATCATTTTCTTTGCAAGAGCTCCCAAATCTGAAATGTCTTCAAACCGTTCATCTGATCTGACGTCATCAATATATGTTTCAAGCTCTTGTTCAACTAACATACGCTCATTCCAAGAAAAATCATCCTCATAAAAATGAGTCAGACGCACTAACTTCTGTGCATCAAATCTAGAGAACGAGTTCCTAGGATCAAGGCATGACATATTAATCAACAAATATGTAGTTGTTTCAGAGAAACGGCTATCCATCTCCTGTAGAATAATATCGATAACCTACAATTTAAAAATTAAACAACAAAAGTAAAAATTAATAAATATGCTACTGTTTAAAAGAATTTAATTGACGGTAAACAAAAAAAGAATTATGAAATTACCTCACAAAAGATTTCAACATGGTAGTAGTGATAAAAATTAACATTTTTTCCATCTCTCTTCAAACGACTACGACTGTTGATGTTATCTGTCATATTAATTATTTCAATGAAATGAGTGTTACAAAACTTCTTCACATCCTCAAGTAAAATATCCCATCCAGAATCTCTCAACTTTTGCAATTTGCATTTCACATTATTGATCAAACGCATCGCATTCACAATATTTTGATCTTTCTCTTGTAGAATGGTTGACAAATGATTTGTGATTGCCAATATACGTTTCATCAATAGTAGAATAAATACAAATTCATACCTCTCCATTCTTTCAACCAAAGTTCTACTTAAACCCTTAGAAGAACGATCACCATCATCAATCAAATTTTGAAGAACCTCTATAACAGATGGCCACATTTGTTCAATACGACATAAAGTTGAATGATGAGACCCCCATCGTGTATCTCTAGGTGTAGCTAGACTAGTTTCTTGGTTTAGTCCTCTACCAGAACTAATCTCTCCTCTTCCAAGAAGTTTAACTTTTCTGTCATGTTCAAGTTGTCGAAGTTTGTCGGCCCTTTTGCAAGATGATGCAGATGTATTCACAATCGAACCAACAATCCACATGAAATCACAAATATATTGATTTGCTTGAGCAACAGCTACAACCACTAGCTGGAGTTGATGAGCAAAACAATGAACATACAATGTATACGGATTTTCTTTCATTATCAGTGACTTTAATCCATTAAATTCTCCAAACATATTTGAAGCACCATCATATCCTTGACCCCTCAATCTCGCCACTGACAAACCATACTTAGCAAATAAAGAGTCGATTGCCTCCTTCAAACAAGCAGCTGTAGTTGTTGCAACATGAACTACAACCATAAATCGTTCAATCACCTCTCCATATTTGTTCACATATCTAATAACAACTGCCATTTGCTCTTTCACTGAACAGTCACAAGCCTCATCAAGTAGTAAAGTGAACCACCTATCTCCAAGATCAGCTAGAATAACATTTGTGGTCTCAACTGCACAAGCATTCACCAATTTCTTCTGAATTTTTGGGGCAATCATTTGATTATTTCCAGGTGCATTCATTCCAACAACTGCCGTAACTTCTGGACACTCTGAGCTATACCATTTGAGCAATTCTAAAAAATTTCCTCTATTGGATGATGTCGAAGACTCATCATGCCCCCGAAAAGGCAATCCTTGTAACAACAAAAATCAAATTACTTTTAAAATGGAAGTCAAGCGTTTGCGATAAGCAACTTCAAGCTCATGTTTCCCTGATGAAAATGAATACTCCACACTTTGTCTTTGATTCTTGAAACCTTCAAATTGTATTCTTGCCTCATTGTGCGCACTACCAACTCCATCTACATGCTCATTGAATTTTTCAATTGCTTTTTTCCAATTTATGAAACCAGATCTTGTAAACACATCATCTCCTCCAAACCCTATATTACTAGGTCTAAAAAGATAACACCAGAAACAAAAGGCTGCATCCTTTGAAACACTATACTCCAACCAATCACGGTCTTTAAACCAAATCTCTCTGAAACATCTATTGTCTTTACCCATTTTTTTTCTTGGAAAATTATGGCCTCGAGGTTGACAAGGGCCCATAGCAACATATTCTTTTCGAATACGATCTCTAGCACCAACATCATACTCTTCAATCAATTTTCGTAAACCAGGATCAGCAACAATTTCTACTTCACTACTCAGATTTTCAATATTTTCAAATAAAATTTACGGAGGAGGAGGAGGTGGTGGTAGTTGTGGTGCAGGAGTAGATTCTTCATCAGGAACACTAGACGATTCAATTGAACTCCTAGGCCTCTTTGCAAAATATTTCAACATTTTCTACAAATTATAATGTATGGGAAAAAATTATCAACATAAAGTGATGTGAACAATTTAACAATAACACAATTAAATTATTTAATATCATTCGACACAATTCTTTTAAAAAATAAAATTAATTTAACATAAATTATCAATATTCACAAATTACAATTAACTAACAACTAATAAAAAAACTAATTACATATTTAGAGTTTATACAAAAACTAAATTACAAATTATCCAACCATTAAATATACAAAATCTAAATTTTTAATTATCCAACAATCAAATATAAAAAACAACTAAACATTTAAACAATCAAAATTTTAACTTGTTAATTGTATCATACATTGTAATCAAGAAACAATCAAACAATTATTAATAAAATAAAATAAAATCTACTTACCTGAATGAAGGCTGAAGGCGTTTGGACTTTGGCGCAAGCAAGAAGATGGATCAGAAAGGGTTCCTCTTTTGTCGGCACTCGACAGAGAGAAAAAGGCGCAAGAAGATGGATCTGGAAAGGTTCCTCCTTTGATCGGCACTCGACAGAGAGAAATAAAGCTTTGGGCGCAGGGCTTTCAGTTTCAACTTTGCCGCTTTGGTCGGCGCTCGGCGGAGAGAAAAAACAAAGGGCAAATCGCAAATCACAAGGTTCTGTGAGAGATAAATAAAAACATCAAAAATATAAAAAATAAATTGAGGAAACGTGTCAACATGACAACATGCTTCACAATTAACAAAACGGAGGAGAGAAATAAAAATATTAAAAAAAAAACCTTTATATATGGAATTATGGAAACGTGTCAACGTAGATGTGGACCACGTGGTTCACAATTAAAAAAAAGGAACCGACTTCGACTCTTAGTTTTCTTCGCTAATCGCTCGATGGCCGACGCTCGTGTTTTTTCTCTGGCTGGCGGCTGTTGCGGCTTGCCGCCTGCTTGTGAAGAGTTTCTTACCTCCCCTGCTCCCCGATTTTTTTTTTGCTCCGTAGGCAAGGGGGGGAGACCGCCGACGCCGCCCCCCCGGTACATCCGCCCCTGGTGATCCCAAAGCAATTGCTACTCACACAAGTATACAAGAGGAACCATAATATTCGTTCTATTCTTGTGATAAGTAATGTCTTGTCCGAAATACTTGTTCAGATCATCCGATCATTGCATTTGTCATTTGAATTGGGTATATTTCAGTTCTCTTTGTAAAATGCCTTTCTTGATATCTACATCTGTCTGCTTATATACTCTTCGAGTCAGTTCAAAACATATAGAAGTTGTAAGAGTTGTCATACATGATATACAAGCAAAAGGATGTATCTATTACAGGACCTAGCTTCTATCAATCTGTAAAATACAATAGAAAACGAGACAATAGCTCAATCGTTGACCTGAATCTATTGCTATGCTATGGCCTCTTACTTGTTGCCGTAGTATCCCCTGCAAGCACAGCGGATGTCTTCCACAAGATTGAGCCGGTGGACGCGTTCCTTCTCAATGGGAAAGTGTTGGTACTCCAGGGTTGTTTTGATATGATTAAACAAGTTAGGTTATGTCCTGTTGTGTTTAATCATGTGTTTAAGTGTGCAGGAACTTAAGAGCACAGGAAATCAAGCAAAAGACGCAGCTAGCGAGAAAGACGACACGGGAAAGAACTGACGGGTTCGGTGCATCTAAGGGACAAGGTGCTGCGGAAGAGTACGCGGGCAGAAGAGAAGAAGACGCGTAGTGTTTACGAGGGACGAGAAGCCAGGAGCGGAAGCTTGCTTGAGAAGGCCGGAAGTTGGGTTCGAGTGAGCCCTATTCTGGATGGCCGATATCACCCAAGCAAGAGGAACCGAAGTAGAAGGCCCAGACCGAGGCGAGTGAAACCGGAGCGGAAGGCCTGGACTAAAAAAGTCAACTTGGTTGACTTTCTTGGTCCGGGTGCCAGGACTTAGTCCGGGAGCTCGGACTCCGGGCGCCCAGAATCAAAGTTTATCCGGATCGTGTTTGTCCGCGATTCGTTACGAAGGGGATAAAATTTTATCCCCCTCCAGGCGCCTGGAACCCTTCCAGGCGCCTCGAGCAAGGCTATATAAGCAGTCTTGCTCCTAAAGCTTCACAACAACGAGAAATACAAAGAAACAACACTTGTGCACTGCTAGTTTTTTGTTTAGCTTCTTTTCTGTGCGTTCATTGCTGTAAGAGACTTCTCCACCGGAAGGAGATTTTTTAGTGTGCTTTTTCGTCTTGGATTAACAACCTCCCTGGTTGTAACCAAGTAATTCGATGTGTCTCTTTCTTTTCAGTTTCTTTATTATTCTTTTATGCAAGTGTTCATTTTATTTAAGTTATAAGCCGAGGAAGGTATTTTTGTTTGTTTTTTGCAGGGGCTATTTGTTGGTCCCTTTGTTGGCCGGCAAGAGGGGAGGGGTGAATTGCCCTATAAAATAAAACTCGAACCTTTCTCGGATTTCAACTATATCATAAACACTTGTAATAAAAAGTAGAGACTAAGTAAAGAAATCATACACCAGAGATTTACTTGGTTTGCAGTCTGAGGATTGCTAGTCCAAGGAAAGTAAGCGCACTATGATCTCCTCTGGGTGGAGAAGCCTCTTTACAATGTTGACAGCACAAATGAAAAGAACACAACTGAAAGCATAGAAAGAATTGATTACAAGTGAGTTGTCTTGAATGTACGGATCAGTACTTTATTTATAGTACTGGTCCGGGCGCCTGGAAGGGGTTCCGAGCGCCCCCCGGGGGGATAAATTTTATCCCCCAACGGTCAGCTCGCGATCAGCTTCGATCTGGTCAAATATGAACCCCCGGGCGCCCGGACCTGTCAAGTCAACAAAGTTGACTCTGGTCCAGGCTCTCTGCTCCGGTTCAGCTCGTCTTGGTCCGGATCTGTTCGCTCCGGCTCCACTAGCTTGGGTGATCTCGGCCTTCCGGAATAGGGCTCACCCGAACCCATGTTCCGGCCTTCTCCTCGAGCAGCCTTCCTTCCCGGTTTCTCGTCCCTTGAGCGCCGCGCATGCTCTTCTCGTCCACCGGTGTACTCTTCCGCGGACACCTCGTCCCTCGGACGCACCGAGCCCGTCGGCTCTCTCCCATGCCGTCCTTCTCGCTAGCCGCGTCTTCCGCTCGACTTCCTGTGTTCCTAAGCTCCTGCACACTTAGACACAAGGTTAAACAAACGCATGACCTAACTTAGCTTGTTTGATCACATCAAAACACCTTGGGGTTCCAACACTATTCACCCTCCCTCCGCCTCTAGCCGGCCGCCAAGGATCCTAACAAGTGGTATCAAAGCCAAGACGCTTCAGGAGGATTAACTACCGAACGAAGCACATGGGATGGCCGGACCGAGCATCTACCCACCAAAGTTAGAGGGAGAGGGGGAGTTTGCGAGCTGGAAAAAGAAAATAGAGATATTCTTTAAAACTGACTTTGAATTGCATTTAATAATGAAATTCGGTTTTGTAGCACCCAAAGGTAAGGAAGAATACCAGTGGACAAAGAATGAGCAGACCGACTTCGTGGCAAACGGCAAAGGAGAGTTTCATCTACTGAGCGTCCTACCGCCACAAGAAGTCAACTGGATCAGCGCATACGACTCAGCAAAGGAGCTTTGGGAGAAGTTCCTTAAGCTACATGAAGGGACGTCCGAAGCCAAGCTCGCTAGACGTGTTCTGCTAAGGAATCAGTTAAGAAACATAAAACTGGAAGCAGAAGAAACCATTGCACATCTTCACTCGAGAATGAAGGAACTAATCACTGGACTTACAAATCTCGGAGAAAAGGTAAGCAACCGAGATTCGCTAAGGTACGCACTTAATGCATTTTCTAGATCGACTGAGTGGGCATCATTAGTAGATGCTTACTACATTTCTAAATATTTAGATTCTGTTACCTCAGAAGAAATGTTTTCAACATTTGAAGTCCATGAAACGAGATGTGCAGATCCGAAAAAGGAGCTGAAGCACAACGTTGCTTTTAAGTCAAGGATGGACGAACGAGATTTAGAATCCTCTCTGGATGATGATGAAACGATAATGATGGTAAGACAATTTAAAAAATTATTTAAATCTAGAAAATCTAACCATCTGCAGGGTAGAAAGAAAAGAACAATCAGATGTCACCACTGCAATGAAGAAGGGCACGTTAAAGATAACTGCCCTAAGTTAAAGATCAAGGATAAGAACAAAGGGAAGAATAAGAAGCCTATCTAATCCAACAAGTACAAGATGCTAAAGGCGACATGGGACGAAATGTCGTTTGAATCAGAAGTTGAAGCTGTTGCCGGACTTGCATTAATGACAACTTATCAAGACGACGAAAACGAAGCAAGTTCGTTCGAAATGAGCATCGATGAAGGGGGAGCAACATCAGAAGAAAGCAACAGTTCAGGGGAAGATACGGATAACGAGATCGACAAGGTAAGTCAGGTTCGATCTCTTCCTCCCGATAAATTATTTAAATTTGTTAAGTTATTATCTAAAGACTATTGCAAATTAGAAAAAAGAAAATAAAGAATTAAAATTAATTCTAGTCAAATCTTGCCTATTAGAATATTTTGAAAAATTAAAATTGAAAATTGATGAATTGAAAATACAAGTAGAAGACTTGAAAAATTGTGCATGCTTAAATGTTAAAAATCAAAATATTAGGAAATATAATAATTTGAACTGGTATTTTAATTATCACAAGGGACAAATTAGGATTTCCAATGCGCTAGTCCAGGGTTACTCATATATTTGTCCAACATCCCCACAATACACGCAAGATTCGGATGCGTACATACCTGAACATACATCAAACTCCCTATTGCTAATGCATAGGGGAATTGCTGCATTTCCTTGATTTCAAGGTCATGATGTGGACATTGTTGCAAACTAAGTTTATCACCCTTTGCCACTAGAGTGTCGCCGAGAGCACAATTCTGCATGCCATATCGAATGAGCACCTTTTCTATGTAGCCCGTTTGTGATAGTCCAAGTGTGTATCTCGAACGATCACGAACAATCTGTATATCTAAAACAAAAGATGTTTCACCAAGATCCTTCATTTCAAATTCACCGGATAGAAATGACTTGATTTCTAGCGAGAGACTCATATCATTGCTTGCAAGCAATATATTATCCATGTAAAGAACTGTTAGGATTGGTTGAGCTAGAGGGGGGGTGAATGGCTCACTTCGTTTTCTTGATCTTTGATTTTGCACAGCGGAAACTTGAAGCCAATGCTAACTCCGGTATTTACTTGGTATCCACCTCCTCAAGGAGGTGACTAGTCCAAGGATCCACACCACTCACCACTCTTCCACTATCCAAAAACCCTCCTTCTCGGAATCACACCGAAGGTAGAGAAACCTTACAACACTTACAATACTTCCTCTCCAAAAGAAAATAGCTCACACTCACTACAATGAGGAAGAGAAGAGAATTACAAACTTGAAGTAGCTTCTTCCTTGTGGCGTGAGATTTGAAGGCTTGGAGAGATTGAGAGCTTTAACTTCCAACGCTTGAGAGATCTTGAGCACTTCAAAGATTCTTCACACCAGAGCAATAGAACAGTATATTTTGTTGATTATGCGTTATTCCTCTTTCTTCCAGCGTTTTAAACGTCAAGAAAACTAGCCGTTTCTCACACTGCCGTCGCCGTGAATCGATTGGGATTATGTCCCAATCGATTCACAAGTATCCGTTGGAAGCCATCGCGTCAAGATCAAACGGTGCAGATTCTTTTATTTGACTTGGATCGATTGGGGCAGAGTTTGAATCGATTCAGACGCTTGCTCATGAAATCGCAGCTTTGTGAATCGATCGGCCGATCGATTCAATACCTTGAATCGATCGGTTGATCAATTCAGGATGATTCTGTGCTTCGCACAGAATGTTCACGGATCGATCGGCCGATCGATTCAATACCTTGAATCGATCGGTTGATCGATTCAGGACAATTCTGTGCTTCGCACAGAATGTTTACGGATCGATCGGCCGATCGATTCAATACCTTGAATCGATCGGCTGATCGATTCAGAAGGGTTCTGTGCTTCGCGCAGAGCCTTACTGATCGATCGACCGATCGATTGACTTACCTTCAATCGATCAGCTGATCGATTCAAAGGCATTCTACCTCACAACCATGTCTGAATCGATTCACCAGTCGATCTCTGATAGTGAGCCTAACACACATATAATCTTGTGACTTGCAGGAGCTTCTTTTGCCAAGAATCCGGTCCCCGACCTTCTCGGACTTCTCTTGCCTTGCATCTGGTATTCTGACCTGCAAGAAACCTTTTTGCCAAGAATCCAGTCCTCGACCTTCTTGGACTTCTCTTGCATCTGGTCTTCCGACCTGCAAGAAACTACTCCTGCAAACTCACAATACATGTTAGTTCCAACGTATTAACTTAAACTTAAATAATTGTCAACATATTGAAATTTCCAGGGCATGATTGCACCAACAATCTCCCCCTTTTCGATGTTTGACAATCTATTTAAGTTTAGGCTAACTTCCAATATATCATAATAATACAATGATAAATAATGATTGCAACAACGCTGAAAATTATCTAAATTAAACATAAGCAATAAGCATGAATATACTTAAGCAGTAAGCTTGATTTTAATTATCTTAAGCGTAAACTTCAACATATATCTCCCCCTTTGTCAAAAATATAAAAAAAAAAAAATAGAACTCCCCCTCAATAAGTGCACGAAGCAAATACGATAAATCCGAGGGGTGTATATCAACAGAATATAACAACACTCACTATGTGAAAATTGGCAATAGACTTCAACACTGTTTTCTTCGACAATCAGTAATTATGAAGTAATATATGATAATCAACTTCGATAATAAATTTGATGTAGTAAATATAATTTTATACTTCATAAGTTTCAAAATGTGAGTCTCACTTCTAATTTTATCTGACTTTTTACTTTATAATATATATTCAATGAAGTAATAAGTTATAAAATTAAATTTATATGTGTAATTGCTGAAGTAATAAGTTAAATGGGTTAATATTGGTGATATGGGTTAAATGTTGAATCGGTTTAGAATTAAGCTTTTTTTCACCGAACCCTAAAACCTTATTCTGCGTTTTTCTTCTCGCGTGTTCTCCTTCGGCTTTCTACCCGACGCACGATGGCCACCCCTCGCGTTTTCTCCCTAACACGCGACAACCACCCGATGACAGCCTTCTCCATCCGCGGCAACCCTCTCCTTCGGCATTTTCCCCAACATGCTACGACAACCTTCTCCTTCAGCGTTTTCTCTCCGACACGTAAGAGCCACCTGCTAGGTTTCTTCCCTCTCCACCTCTTCTTTCCTATGTTGTGCCATTAATGTTCTTCCTATTGATATGTCTTCTTGTTGTTTTGTTTTATTTGTTTGTTAAAAAAATGATGATTCCTCGTTTCTTCTTCAACCTTGTCATTCTGCTCTTGTACTCTTAACCTTAGCACTGTAAAGAGTCTTTGTAATTGCAGCAAATAGCCCTTGAAGTTGATCATGCCTCTATAAGATTGTGGCACAAATGGGGCCAAATGTTGTGAAAAAGAGATGCTACTTCATACTCTTTTTATTAGCAGAGATGTTGAAGATAATGGCTTTTCCAGCAGGAAGAAATCTCGGCACCACTCTCTTTCCTGATCTTGAATGTCTGTCGATCATATAGCACAAACGATGATCAAATTTGTCTGCAAGAAAATTCTATTAAATTATTAGATATACAGAGATGATAACAGAATTAATAGTTAGTTTCTAGAGATAACTTTGTTATCCCATTGATTTTATCATTACTAGTAGGAGTGTTAGAAGAAGACTAGAAAAATGATATAGTACATTTGATAACTTCCATGATAGACATCCTAAATATCTTTCATAGTGCATCTAATGAGTTCATCTTGCATGGCATTGCTGAAACACTCCAGAAAGTCTTTTACTCTGTATACTTCAATCAGATTAAAACCTGCAGTCTCTTAATTTGCAAGTCGAAAATCATTTTGTAGTATACCATATAGATTCTGGAGGCAATAGAGCAAAAGTCTTTTAATATATGTTGCATGGTGAATCTTTAATTTTTTTTGTTTGTTTTAGGAGGACCTATTGATTTATATAGGTAGATATATTTCTCGATGTGCTTTTGAGGTTATGCCTACTATAATCATTCTCAATTTCTAAGTATTTAAACTTTTCTTTGTTATTGCTATAAATCGCTAGTCTTGAAGGCAATCCAAATCTAACTTGTACCAATGAAACTCCATGTAAACTGACAGTGGATATTGGAAAGACAAAGAAGATTGCAATTCTTGTTATTATGATGACTATTTGTGTAGTTCTGGTTGCAGTGTTCTTGTTCGTATCCTTTTTTGTCTATTGAAGAAAGGAAAAATCAACGGGTAATACTTCTTTGCAGAAGTCATTGACTTGTATTTGCTAAATTTCAACCTTCAAAATCTAAAATTCAGCTCGTTGCCATATTTAAATTGAAACGATCTTCAAGGTGGTCCTTTAAAACTGAAGACGTGACCATTCACATACCAGGGATTGAAGAAAATAACCAACAACTTTGAAACTCTTATTGGCAAGGGTGGATTTTGCAATGTGTACGGTGGTTCCTTGAATGATGGTACTCCAGTTGCAATCAAGACATGTTCTCAACCATCAAAATAGGAAATTAAACAATTTTAGCTGAGGTACCTGATTCAATCTTATTTAGCATAAAACTAAACAAATGACACTTCCTTGCTTTTAACTTCAACTTTACTGGAAATCCCTTGACATTGTAATTTACTATTCTATTCTTTCATGCAGGTTCAACATTTGATAAGGATTCATCACAAGTATCTAGTTTTTATTCATGGTTTCTGTATGGAAGGAAAGTTTATGGCATTTGTCTATGAGTACATGACCAATGGAAACCTAAAGATCACATCATAGCTTCGAACTATCTACACTGTTCTCCAGTATCTCTTAGTCCATCTCATTGAACATCCATTTAACGAGTGTTCTCTCAACAGGTAAAACTGTTAGCAACGTTACATCAAATTGGAAAAAATGCCTACAAATTGCCATTGAATCCACACGAGCTAGGTTTGATAGCTTACATATTGTCTTACAGATTCATATTTGTAGATGTTCATTCAAATGTAGGATTAGAGTGCTTCCATCATGGCTTCACAATACATCTTTTGCATGTGAAAGTTGTAGTTGTTCAGCAAGTAGAATCGTTGACATTGAATTTATTGCTGACTTTGTCTTGAATTCTTGTTGCATCAGGCATTGGTTATTTTAGAAACTTGTACAATTAAATATTAGGCTTGGTGAAGATTTGTAAGAATACAGAATATATGTACCACTATTGAGTGTTTATTTTATAATTATAGTGTAAATTGTACAAAAAACAACCTATATATATATATTCATGTGTGTATTTGGAAAGTCGTAGATACAATTTACATCAGCTTTGAGAAACTTATAAAGGCTAGCTTTAGAGGAGCTGCTGGAACAAAATTTAACCACTCTAAATATGATCATACAAGATAATTAAAGATGATGCTAAAGCAATCTGAAGAGTGAACTAAATGTTGATTAGGCTTAAATGGCTCGAATTAATATTTTCAAACCATTATCTTTCATATTAATATTTGTAAAATCAGTTACAGGAAGTAAGAACACTAGCTCTATTTAGTTAATATAGTTATCAATATAATAATAGGTATAACCAGCTACCAAGATAACCTTTAAAGCATCAAAAGCACATTGTGACCAAGTAGATAGTAGATTATGCTGATTGTGAATATATTCAATTCATTAGAGGTTGAAAAAATAACTTTATATCTTTTACAATGTAGTGAGGTCAAATTATATAATGATTTCAGAAGGACCTGGTTTTAAACAATTGACGGTATTTATTGTGATTATATATTTAGATATCAATTAATAATTCTTATTATTTGAATTATGACTTTTGCATGACATTTTCAATTTCATTAGGGTAATCTAAAATAAAATGATGGTGTTGAATGTGGATATTGTGTAATGCGGTACATAAAAGAGATAGTCTTGGATGAATATCCACAATTGGAGATGAAGGTGAATTTCTTCTTTATGAAATATTAAGTCATTTTGCATTGATTCTGTTAATGTTTCAGTTTGCAACATCAAAAAACAAATAGTATTATAATCAATCTTAATATGATGACGGCAGAAGTGAATGAAGTGAATTTGTCTACTTCTATATAGGTGCTTAAGTGTAGGCTGTGATATAAATTTTGAATTGTATTTGGAGATTTATGGATACAAAAACTTTTGGGTTATGGTTAAACATGTCTTTTATGAATACACTTTTGGATTGTATTTGATATATATTTATGATATATTTGTTAAATTTTGGTGGTGAAAAATATTATATTGATTCATTATGTTCCACTTGAGAAAGGTAATTTCAAGGTATCTATTGATGTTTTCATAGATGAAGGAGCAGAGCTCCCAATCCCAATTCAGTCTGGACCAACAATTGTCAATGATACTATTGGAGCAATTGTTGCTTGGCCTAAAGAGTTGGTAATTTTACCAACAAAAAAGGTACTTTTAGTTTCTATGAATAATTGGTATTTGAAAAAAAACTTAATTATCATTTTAATACTCATATGAATATTTTAAATTATTGTAGAAGAATGTGTAACCTCAATCATTTGCTCTATTGGATGTTCATGGTCATCCGGACAAGTACAAGGAAATTGAAAAAATATTACCGATGACATGCAAGTATATCTATTCATATGTTGTCAAATTGATGCCTAAAGATGAGAGCATACACATAGAATTTGATGAAGCTATGTTTAGATGTCCTAAAAGTGTATGGTTGCTAAGAGAAGATATCTTGTGCTTTATGGAGATGAAAGAGATAGGTGTTATGCAAATTTTGATTTACATAGGGTATGTTATGTCTTAAATACAATATTTGTTCAAATGCTATGCTTTGTTTGAAATATTTATTCACATGCTTTTGCATCAATTTTACATGTGGTATATTTAGATTTGTCATTACTTTATCATTACCTTGAAATTATCTTACAGTTACATTTACAAATACTTGAAGAAAGAAAATAGAGCTGAGTATGTCTCATTTGTGGATTTTGGTCAAGTTATACAATGCATTAAGGGGTATTTCAAAAGGACATAGTTTTAAACAATTGACGGTATGTATTGTGACTATGTATGTAGACATCAATTAATAATTCTTATTATTTGGATTGACTTATTGATGGCATTTTCAATTTGATTAGGGTAATCTAAAACAAAAAGGTGGTGTTGAATGTGAATATTGTGTAATACGGTACATGAAAGAGATAGTCTTGGATGAATATCCCTAATTGGAGATGAAGGTGAATTTCTTCTTTATAAAATATCTTCTTTATGAAAAATTGAATCATTTAACATTGACTCTCAAACTTCTGTTTATGTTTCAGTTTGCAACATCAAAAAACAAACAATATTACAATCAATCTCAGTATGATGAAGTCAGAAGTGAATGGAGCGAATTCGTATACTTCTATATAAGTGCTTAGGTGTAGGCTGTGATATAAATTTTGGATTGTATTTAGAGATTTATGGATATACAAAAACTTTTGGGTTATGGTTAAACATGTCTTTTATGAATACACTTTTGGATTGTATTTGATACATAAATTTGTTCAATTTTGATATTGAAAAATATTGTGTTATATATTATCTTATACTCTTTTGGTCAATTAAAATTGTATTATAGTAAAATATTGTTAATTACTTCGACGATATGAATAAATGATGGAGTAATACAACACAAAAGACTTCAATAAATTTAAATAGTGGCGTAGTTAAAAAAACTATTTGCTTCACTACTGATCAAATTTGGGAAGTAGTTCATATATATTACTTTGCTACATTCAAATTTTTTTGTTGTAGTAAAATATGTTCTATTACTTCTATACTACGATGAAGTAATACAATGATAAATACTTCGCCTAAGTCAAATTATACGAAAGTAAAATAAAACATTTACTACACCAAAATTCAAAAAATATGAAGTCGTATACATATTTTACTTCGTCAAACAACGTAACCTATGAAGTAATATATCATCAACTACTTCGGTACTTTTACTGGTCTTGATGAAGTAGTAAAGTTTTTTTACTTCGAAAATGGTTCGATTGTGAACCGGTTTTGAACCGGTGATAGACTTCGGCAATGTGTGGTGAAGTAAAAAATTTATCCTTTTACTTCACGTACGTCTACTTCGGTAATTAACTACCTATTACTTCGGATAATATCCAAAGTCTATTCCCAATTTTCACATAGTGACTGAAATATATATATAAAAAAGGTGAAATATATCATAAGTAGTATATCATACATTCAAAAAGAAATGAAGTTCACACAGGGACTTCACAACAACAATCCATATAGCATACAATAACATGTCATAACGGGACATAAAACTCAATAAGATCATCTCCCGGAGGAGTGGGATCAGGCTCAGCAGAAGGAGCAGACGTAGTGGCTGGAGCTGGAGCAACCACAGACTCAGGATCAGGTGCATCCTCAGCAGGGGGAACAGGGGCGGTGGATGGACCAGACTGAGACGGGTGAACCGTCACCCACGAGCCCACCAAGTCCACTAGTGTATCCAGAGTCGCCTGCATCGAAGTCTGCTGCAGGACCATGGTATCCATCGTGGTACGCATGCTGGCTACCTCCAGGGTCAGCTCCTCAAGGCGAGTATCAACCGTCTGCTCAAATGTCGGAGAAGCTGGCTCGGGGAAATCCTCCTCAGCATCATCCGCCTCAGGATCCACTGCCTGTGCATCCCCCCTGCGGCGAGCCCTAGGTCCCTCGCCAAAAGCACGTCCATCGCGCCATCGAACTCCCCTTGGACCACCCACTAAGCCTGACTTCGTGAAGGAGTGTGAAGAGATCCGTGAGTAGGCCACAGTCATGGGCTCCAGCCGGCCCCGAGAGACATCGATCTTCATGAACTCCAGCCAGTCTGTGATGAGATGCCCGAACGGCATGTGAATCGTCTCCTTCACTGGCTGAGTGAAATGAATAATGCAATGAAAGATGTTCAGGGCGATGTTAATGTCAAGGGAATGACGAATGGCAAAGAGGGCAAACATGTGAGGAGGTCGAAGGACGACTAAGGCACGGGAGACAATGGAAAAAGGACAGTTAACGATTACTTTAAACAAGGCGGCGTTCTCAGCCGATAATTCAAGAGAGGAGAATTTTGTGACTTGAGCATCTGGCCCATCTGGACGAGGACGACCAAAGAAGAACTGATGCATGGATGCAATGCTGATATGCTCAAATGGTGGTGGCAACTCATCAGGAAGAGTAGGATAAAAAACAAAGTCATTATTCGATGGTAGACAACCTAGAAAAGATTTTAGAATCTCATAAGAAAAGTCCAAGCTCCGTTTTGCAATGCGAGTGCGATAATTTACACCATCAGTAGTGTGCAAATTATTATAGAATTCAGAGACAAGACCGACATTGATACTTCTTTCACAAGATAATAGTGAGTCAAGTTTATAGTGCTTGAACCGGTTATATGTATCAAAACAAGAAATCCTATAGTATTGGAGATCAACAGACCTAGGGGTGATTAGTTTGAAAGTGTACTTGCTAAAGTTTTGCTGCAATGCAGCATTAGGAAACCTAGGATCAGTAGGAGGTTGAGGACAGGATGGAGGTACGGACGATCCTTCGCCCGATTCACGAACTTTTTGTTTCTTTCTATTGGATATCAAATGAACAAGAAGTGGCAAAGGATTTTGCAATGCAATAGAGAGGGCAAGGAAAGAGATGCAAGCAACGTTCATGAATAGTGTATGCAATGCAATGCATAAGGAGAAAACAAGGCAACATACACAGACACACAAAACACATATAGATTAGGTCAAGTATAGGAGCAAAAACCAAAGCGAAACAAAAGGAAAAAGTGTAAAGATCATTACTTAGGGTTAGGGTTTTGAGTCCTCATTGGGGTGTAGCGACACGGAGACACGACAGAAGAGGCTGCCCGCTCGCCGAGAGAGGAGAACCAAGGTGGGAGAACAGTGAAACGCGCCCTTCGCCGGAGAAGACCGCCGGAGAAGACGGTCAATGCAGAACGGAGAGTCGCCGGGAGAAATCGCCTAGGGCACAGACAGAGTCGAGAGAGAGAAAGCGAAGTGAATCGATTGAGAGCCCGTGGATTTAGGTTAAATTGAAATCGGTTTTAAATTCCCAATCGATCAACCGATCGATCAAGAGCAATTGAATCGATCAGTCGATCGATTCACGAGGCCTCTGTGAAAAGTCGAAAGTGTGTCTCAATCGATCCATTGATCGATCCAAACGGGATGGATCGATCCATTGATCGATTCAAATGCCTTCTGTAAAAATCAAGAGGACGTCTCAATCGATCTAACGATCGATCCAAATGAGATGGATCGATCCATTGATCGATTCAGATGCCCTTTGAAAAATCGAAAATGCGTCTCAATCGATCCATGGATCGATTGACCCTATCTGAATCGATCCATTGATCGATTCAGATGCTTTCTGGAGTGAAGTGCGAGCCTCCCAATCGATCCACCGATCGATTGGGAAGTCTGATATTACTGCACTTTTGAAAAACTTTTCAGATCCAATTTTTGGAAATGCACAAATAATTGTACACTCCTCTAAAAATCACGAAATTTTGTGTAGACACTACATATGTCTCATATTATCAACGAAAAATAAAGTTTAATAAAAATGAACTCGTCTTAGTGAAAACTTACACAAAACCGAAAGATGTTGAAAACTTTAAAAATATTAGGAAATTTGTATCTAACTGTTCCATAATAACTCCCATCCAATAACACACTTCAACCAATGTTTCAAAAATGAGTTGTTTATATGATAAATTGAAAATTTCCAATCATAATCGTAGGACAACATGCACATGAGTTGTACACTTGCTTTCCCTATGATTGGACAAATGAATGTTTCATGTGAAAACCATTTTTCTTGACCAAAATAATGCATCATAACAAGCATTATGACCAAGATAAATGTTCCTAACCTCTCACCCCCATCTAAATCACATTAAGAGGACAATCCTATGTGTTTGTGAGAGACAAAAATTAAGGTGAAGAAAAACCTAAAAGGCTTTACCTATAAAGTGACCATGGAGGATTTGATTTAATCAATACAACACATTCCCAACTCTCTTTTAAGAAAGCTAAATTCAACTTCAGGAAGAGGTTTAGTAAAGATATCGGCTAAGTTTGACTTTGACCCAATATAATTCAAAATGATATCACCCCGAGTTACATGATCACGAATAAAATGATGTTTAACCTCTATGTGTTTCGTTCTTGAATAATAAACAGGATTTTTGGTCAAATTGATCGTACTCACATTGTCACAAAGAACTTGAACATTGTTATAAGTAAGTTTATAGTCCTCTAGAGTACGAGTCATCCACAATAATTGTGATACACACTCTCCCATGGCAATATACTCCGCTTCGGTTGTGGAGAGAGCTACACAATGTTGTTTTCTACTTGACCAACTTACTAGAGAAGATCCTAGAAATTGACAACTACCACTAGTACTTTTGCGATCCAGTTTGCATCCGGCATAATCGGAATCGGTATAACCCACTAGGTCAAAAGTTTCGGTTCTAGGATACCAAAGACCAACATTTTGAGTCCCCTTGAGATAACGAAGAATTCGCTTAACGACACTCAAATGTGACTCCTTGGCACAAGATTGATACCTTGCACATATACCTACGGCGAAAAGTATATCGGGTCTACTAGCCGTGAGATAGAGAAGACTTCCTATAACACTACAATACACCTTGGAGTTAACTTCTTTCCCCTCAATGTCTTTATCCAATTTAGTATTTGTGGCCATGAGAGTAGATATTTCTTTTGCATTTTCTATTCCAAATTTCTTAAATAGCTCTTTGACATATTTGGATTGATGAATGTAAATGCCTTCTTTTGTTTGCTTAATTTGTAACCCTAGGAAAAATGTCAACTCACCAACCAAACTCATTTCAAATTCACTCTCCATGTGATTAATGAATTCATTTAAAAAATCTTTATTTGTGGAACCACAAATAATGTTATCTACATATACTTGGGCCACAAATATATCATTACCACTATTTTTCAAGAATAAAGTAGGATCAATTTTTTCTCTATGAAACCCTTTTGATACTAGAAATGTTGACAATCGTTCATACCAAGCCCGAGGAGCTTGTTTTAGTCCATATAAGGCCTTTTTAAGTTTATATACATGGTTTGGACACTCCAAATTCTCAAATCCCGGTGGTTGCTCAACATATACTTCTTATTTTATAATACCATTTAAAAATACTGATTTTACATCCATTTGGTACAACTTGAACCCCTTATGGGCGACAAAGGCCAACATCATTCTAATTGACTCCAATCTTGCTACGGGTGCATAAGTGTCATCATAGTCCAACCCTTCTACTTGATTGAAACCCTTAGCAACCAATCTAGCTTTGTTTCTCACCACTATCCCTTTATCATCAAGTTTGTTCCTAAAGACCCATTTTGTATCAATAATTGATTTGTTGGTAGGCCTAGGAACTAAATCCCAAACTTGACTTCTCTCAAATTGAGATAATTCATCTTGCATTGCTAAAATCCAATCCGGATCAAACAAGACATCATCAATGGTTTTTGATTCTATTTGAGATATTAAGGCGACTTGACTTTCTTCATTTCTAAAGTAAGATCGAGTTCTCACTCCTTGAGTAATGTCTCCTACTACTTGATCTAAGGGATGATTTACATGAATCCTAGTAGATCTTGAGTCTTGATTTGTTATAATTTCGGGTTCAAGTGGCAAAGATTCATTTTTCTCACCATCACTCTCTTGATTTTCTTCTCCTTGATGATTTACCTTATTTAGTGTTAGTTTCTCTAACTCAAATTGTAATTCTTCATCGTTTGTTCTTATAGAGTTTAAAGAAGGGTTTTCTTCAAATACAACATTTAGTGATTCTTCAACTAATTTTGATCTTTTGTTGTAAATTCGGTACGCCTTGCTATGACTTGAGTAACCTACAAGAATCCCCTCATCCGCCTTAGCGGAGAACTTTCCCAAGTGATCCTTGGTGTTTAGAATATAGACCTTACGCCCAAATACTCTAAGATGCTTAATTGTAGGTTGTTTACTAAACCATAATTCATGAGGTGTTTTTCCTAGAAACCTATGTATTAAAGTTCGATTTTGGACATAACAAGCCGTATTAATTGCTTCGGCCCATAGGAAACTTATAGGTCCCTTTGGAGGCAGGCAAGAGGGGAGGGGTGAATTGCCCTACAAAATAAAACCAAAAACCCTTCTCGGATATTCAACTAACTTAAAAGAACTTGTAATTAAAAAGGCAGAGACTAATTAAAACAGAAAATAGACACAGAGGAATTACTTGGTTTGCAATCAGAGGATTGCTAATCCAAGGCAAAGAAGGCACACTAATTGATTCTCCTCTGGGCGGAGTAGCCTCTTATAGCGTTGAAAGCATAGAAAGAAATAACACAAATGAAAACACTAGATTACAAGTAGTTGTTCTTAAATGATAATTGCTTCTGGACCAAGGCTATATTTATAGTCTTGGTCTGGGCGCCTGGAAGGGTTCCGGGCGCCCTGGGGGGGGGGAGATAAATTTTATCCCCCAACGGTCGGATCGAGTCAAAACTCGATCCTGTTGAAAAGTCGATTCCGGGCGCCCGGAAGGGTTCCGGGCGCCCGGAAGGGTTCCGGGCGCTCGGAGCCCTAAGGTCAACATAGGTTGACTTTTCGACTCCGGTTCAGCTCGTCTCGATCCAGCTCATCTCGGTCCGGGTCTGTTCGCTCTGGCTCCGTTTGCTTGGGTGATCTCGGCCTTCCAGAATAGGGCTCACCCGAACCCATGTTCCGGCCTTCTCCTCGAGCAGCCTTCCTTCCCGGTTTCTCGTCCCTCGAACGCCGCGCACGTTCTTCTCGTCCGCCGGTGTACTCTTCCGCGGTCACCTCGTCCCTTAGACGCACCGAGCCCGTCGGCTCTCTCCCCGTGCCGTCCTTCTCGTTAGCCGCGTCTTCCGCTCGACTTCCTGTGTTCCTAAGCACCTGCACACTTAGACACAAAGGTTAAACAACGCAGGACCTAGCCTAACTTGTTTGATCACATCAAAACACCTCGGGGTTCCAACAATCTCCCCCTTTTTGATGTGAGCAACCCAAGTTAAGCTAGGGAAAAACATATGCAATAAAAATAATTTATTTGCAATTAAGTCCAAAGATATTTCATAAAAAAAATTTATATACCTCCCCCTAGACTTAATATTCTTCTCCCCCTTTGATCACATTAAAAATAGGGGTTCTTTAAACAAGTCTAAGGTAAACAAACTTTTAAGTGAATTTTCATAAAAAAATTTCTAAGGCAATTAATATTAATTTGTAAGGCAATGTTTCAAAAGAGAATATCTAGTTTAATAAAAAAAATTCTAAGTCAATATTCAGAAAAATTTTTTATTTTTCATAAAAGATTTCTAAGGCAATTTTCAAAGGAAAAATGTATAAGACAATATTCATAGAAAAATTTCTAAGTTAATTAAAAAATATCTAAGTCAATAATTTTCAGAAATTTTCTACGTCAATTAAAAAAAAATTATTTTCCAAAAAAAATTATTATTTTTATAAATTAATTTTAAATATTTTCTAACACAAATTGAATAACTCTTTTAAAGCATTAGGTAAATTAAATTAATGCTTTTTCAGTTAGTCAATTAAACTTTTCATTTCGATACTTGGCTTCTAGGTCGTGGCGAGGCACTAGGCCTTCTTAGTTATTGGAGCAACAACCACTTCCTTAGACAAAGCCTCATAATGAAATTAGTCGTTTAATTTCCTTACTGAAAATGCTAAGTCTAAATTTAAATTAAACAGGTTTTTGGAACCCAGTAGAGGTTCCTACTTACAGGGTTAACCAAGTATTTCCTAGGTACATAGATTTTTGATATATTTCTAATTTGACTTTGATGAAATCTATAATACCAATTTAAACCTCTATAATTTCGAAAAGTAGAAATATTTGAACTTTTATATTTTTTCAATCTTTCTATTTCTTCTTTTAGTTTTTCATTTTTAATTTTTAATTTATCAAAATCCTCTATAAGACATGATTTTGCTAAAAATTTTTTTGTTTCCAAAATTTCATTTTTTAATTTGATATTTTCATTTTCTAATTTATACATGGATTTAGACATTGCCTTAATGTCAGAATAAAGTTGATCAGGGGGTAAGAGGCATACCTCACTTACCATATCAGACTTGAAGCCTGAATCTCCCCCTGCTTCGCTGCCTTCATCTGAGGTCGCTCCCCCTTCATCGATGCTAGGTTCTGATGAGCTTTGCCCTTCGTAACTTGCCATCAGCGCTATCCCAACATATTCTTGAGGTTCTGATTCGGATGAAAAAGTGTCGTCCTAAGTTGCTTTTAGGTTGTGTTTCTTGGGTGTCTTCATTTTGACCTTCTTGAGTTCTGGGCAGTCTTCCCTTAGGTGTCCCTCCTTCTAACACTGATAGCACCGCACCTTTCTTCTATCTTTTTGATTCTTTTTATTCTGCATTTTAAATTTATTAGATCTAAAAAACTTTTTAAAGTTTCTTACCATGTACGCTTCTTGATCGTCCTCGGAGTCTGACTCGGGTTCATCCTTGTTGGTTGCGTTTAGCGCCATAGTCTGGGTTGTGTTCTTTGATGTCTCTGCACATCTAGTTTCGTGTAATTCAATGGTAGAAAAACATTCCTCTAATGTACTTATCTCTAAGTCTTTTGAGATGTAGTAGGCGTCGATGATTGAAGTCCACTCCGGAGTTCGAGGAAATGCGTTGAGCGCGTAGCGTATTGTATCCCGATTTGATACCGTTTCTCCGAGGTTCTCGAGATTAGTAATTAGTTCTTTTATCTTTGCATGTAGACCGGCTACTTTCTCACCTTTCTCCAGACGGATGTTCATCAGTTTGTTGCGGAGGATGTCCCTTCTAGCGAGCTTTGCTTCGGACGTGCCTTCGTGGAGTTCCAAGAACTTCTCCCAAAGTTCTTTAGCAGATAAATAGTTTCCGATGCGGTTGACCTCTTGAGGTGGTAACACGCTCAGCAGGTGATGTTCCGCACGGCTGTTTGCTACCGACTCATTCTGCTCCTTCTTTGTCCAATCGCTCTCTTCTTTTTCTTTTCCATCTTTATCTATTGGAGCTACAAAACCATATTTCATAATAAACCGAATTTCAAAATCTGTTTTTAGGAATACCTCCATACGACGCTTCCAGTCTGCGAAGTTCCCCTCGAATTTTGGTGGGACGATGCTTGGTCCGGCCATCTTGTTGCTTCGATCGGCGGTTAGTTCTCCTAAAGCGCCCTCGCTCTGATACCACTTATAGGTCCCTTTGGAGGCCGGCAAGAGGGGAGGGGTGAATTGCCCTACAAAATAAAACCAAAAACCCTTCTCGGATATTCAACTAACTTAAAAGAACTTGTAATTTAAAAAGCAGAGACTAATTAAAACAGAAAATAGACACAGAGGAATTACTTGGTTTGCAATCAGAGGATTGCTAATCCAAGGCAAAGAAGGCGCACTAATTGATTCTCCTCTGGGCGGAGTAGCCTCTTACAGCGAAAGCACAGAAAGAAATAAAACAAATGAAAGCACTGGATTACAAGTAGTTGTTCTTAAATGATAATTGCTTCTGGACCAAGGCTATATTTATAGTCTTGGTCCGGGCGCCTGGAAGGGTTCCGGGCGCCCTGGGGGGGGATAAATTTTATCCCCTAACAGTCGGATCGAGTCAAAACTCGATCCTGTTGAAAAGTCAATTCCGCGCGCCCGGAAGGGTTCCGGGCGCCCGGAGCTCTAAGGTCAACATAGGTTGACTTTTCGACTCCGGTTCAGCTCGTCTCGATCCAGCTCATCTCGGTCCGGGTCTGTTCGCTCTGGCTCCGTTTGCTTGGGTGATCTCGGCCTTCCAGAATAGGGCTCACCCGAACCCATGTTCCGGTCTTCTCCTCGAGCAGCCTTCCTTCCCGGTTTCTCGTCCCTCGAACGCCGCGCACGTTCTTCTCGTCCGCCGGTGTACTCTTCCGCGGTCACCTCGTCCCTCGGACGCACCGAGCCCGTCGGCTCTCTCCCCGTGCCGTCCTTCTCGTTAGCCGCGTCTTCCGCTCGACTTCCTGTGTTCCTAAGCTCCTGCACACTTAGACACAAGGGTTAAACAACGCAGGACCTAGCTTAACTTGTTTGATCACATCAAAACACCTCGGGGTTCCAACAAAACTATGTAGTGAATATTCATTTAACATGCTCCTAGCAGCCTCTTGCAAAACCCTATTTTTCCTCTCAACAACTCCATTTTGTTGAGGTGTTCTAGGGGTTGAAAACTTCATGTTTGTAGCCTTTTTCCATACAAAAACTTGTGAATCTATCATTTTCAAACTCACCTCCATGATCACTTCTTATCTTATTTATCTTATGAGCCTTTTCATTTTCTACTCTATTACAAAAGGCAATCAAGGTATCTAGAGTTTGATCCTTATGTTTCAAAAAAAAACACCCATATATATCTAGTGTAATCATCCACAATCACAAAGCAATATCTACTACCATTCAAAGAGGTATACCTAATACTATCAAACAAATCCATGTGAATAAGCTCCAAAGCATTTGAGGTACTTACAACATTTTTACCTTTATGAGTAGCTTTGATTTGCTTACCCATTTGACACGCATCACATATTTTGTCCTTTTGAAACTTCAACTTTGGCAATCCTTGTACCAACTCCTTTGAAAGATTTTTGATATTCCTCATGTTGGTGTGAGCAAGTCTCCGGTGCCAAAGCCAAGTCTCCTCTTTAGACATGAGACACTTAGCAAACACATTAGTAGCACCAAATAGTTCAACTTGATAAATATTTTCTCTTCTATGGCCTATGAGAACATTCGTGTTTAGTTCACTATGCTTGACTAGGCATTGAGATGAGTTGAACTCAACTCTATACCCCGAGTCACATAGTTGACTAACACTCAAAAGATTAAAGGCCATGCCTTTTACTAATAACACATTTTTTATTACAAATTTTTCGGAAATTCTAATATCTCCTATTCCTATAACTTTTAACTCACCACTATTACCAAAAGAAACGGTACCTTTACTTTTGTGTCTAAATGATGAAAATTTTGATGAGTCCCCCGTCATATGCTTAGAGCATCCACTATCTACGAACCATGTTGTTGGATGCTCCCCCTTCGCGCATGCCTGTTTAAACACGATGAACCAAATGTTTTGGTACCCATACTTTGGGTCCGGTAGCATCAATTACAAATTGCTTGGGTACCCAAGCTTGAACAACCTTAACCCTTGAAGCATGGTTTCTACTAATTAGAGACATGAATTTAACTTCCTTATCTTGTGATTTAAAACCTAGTCCCGCTTTGTTGTACACGCCTCTTTGAGTTCCTAGAATCATGTCTAAGTATTTTGAGCTTGAAGTAAATTTTTCTAGAGCACATCTAAGATCATCAACTTGTGATTTCAATGATACATTTTCCTTTTCAAGATCATCAACATCATTTTTGTCATTTTCATGAAGCATGCAACTTTTACATGGCACAATTTTATTTTTGAGTGATTTCAATTCATTTTGCAATCTTTTAACCTTCCCTTTTGATTTAACTAATGCATTGGTTAAGCATGCAATGGTGGCATACATCTTATCAAGCTTGGGAGAAATTACCTCATTATTACTAGATGATGACTCACTTGAAGACTCCATATCCTCTCTATGACTATCTTCATCTTCACTATCTTCTACATGGCTTAAGGCCATGAGAGTCATGTGCTTTGAGCTCTTCCTTTCATCTTCTTCCGATGAGCTTGATGATGAGTCATCCCATATGGCTTTCAACGCCTTCTTCTTTTTCTTGATCTTTTCCTCTTACTTCTTCAACTTTGGACACTCTGTTTTGTAGTGCCCCTTTTTCTTGCATTCATAGCAAATTACATCAGTCTTATTCTTAGAATCCACAAGAGATTTACCTTTTCTCTTCTTATCATTGAAGATTTTCTTAACATCCTTCTTGTCAAACTTCCTTGAATGTCTCATCATTCTTCGAACGAAGTTTGCCATTTCACTTGATGATAACTCTTCATCACTATCACTATCACTATCTTGTTCGGATTCTGAAGATGACTCCTTCTTCTCCTTTTTCTTTTCCTTGTGCTTCTTTTTTCTCTTTTCACCTGCAACCAAGGCTATACCTTTCTCCTTATGGCTTGTGTTAGCTTGCTCATGCAATTCAAGTTCACAAAATAATTCATCCAATTTCACTATTAACAAATCCCTTGAAACCTTATAAGCATCCACCATGGATGACCATAAAGAGTTTCTTGGGAAAGATTTTAAAGCATACCTTATGAGATCTCGGTTCTTCACACTCTCTCCAACTAAATGAAGACCATTTAGGAGTTCCTTGAATCTCCCATGTAGTGAGCATACCATTTCTCCATCCTTCATGGTGAAGTTTTGAAGTTGATTTATCAACAGATCTCTCTTTGCAATTCTTGAATCCTTGGTGCTTTCATTTAGTTCAATAAGCTTATCCCATAAATCCTTGGCACTCTTAAAAGGTCCAACTTTGTTGAGTTGTTCCAAGCTTAATCCACATTGAAGAGTCACAATCGCCTTTGCATTTGCTTGAGCCTTCATTTTTTGTTCAACAGCCCACCTTGATGATTCAAGCATTTTTTCATTTTCAGTTGGCGTCATGAATCCCTCCGTGATTGAGAACCACATATCAATTTTGGTCATGAGATAGTGTTCCATGCGACTCTTCCAATAAGCAAAATTGCTGCCTTCATAGAATAGTGGTCGTGAAGTACTATGTCCCTCCTTCATTGGCATCTTGTAGCTCTTTAACTTGTGCTTTCTTGGCAATGAATCCTCAAAAGCAAACCAATGCTCTGATACCACTTGTTAGGATCGGTTGAGCTAGAGGGGGGGTGAATGGCTCACTTCATTTTCTTGATCTTTGATTTTGCACAGCGGAAACTTGAAGTCAATGCTAACTCCGGTATTTACTTGGTATCCACCTCCTCAAGGAGGTGACTAGTCCAAGGATCCACACCACTCACCACTCTTCCACTATCCAAAAACCCTCCTTCTCGGAATCACACCGAAGGTGGAGAAACTTTACAACACTTACAATACTTCCTCTCCAAAAGAAAATAGCTCACACTCACTATAATGAGGAAGAGAAGAGAATTACAAACTTGAAGTAGCTTCTTCCTTGTGGCGTGAGATTTGAAAGCTTGGAGAGATTGAGAGCTTTAACTTCCAATGCTTGAGAGATCTTGAGCACTTCAAAGATTCTTCACACCAGAGCAATAGAACAGTATATTTCGTTGATTGTGTGTTATTCCTCTTTCTTCCAACGTTTTAAACGTCAAGAAAACTGGCCGTTTCTCACGCTGTCGTCGCCGTGAATCGATTGGGATTATGTCCCAATCGATTCACAAGTATCCGTTGGAAGTCATCGCGTCAAGATCAAACGGTGCATATTCTTTTATTTGACTTGGATCGATTGGGGGCAGAGTTTGAATCGATTCAGACGCTTGCTCATGAAATCACAGCTTTGTGAATCGATCTGCTGATCGATTCAGGATGATTCTGTGCTTCGCACAGAATGTTCACGGATCGATCGGCCGATCGATTCAATACCTTGAATCTATCGGCTGATCGATTCAGGACGATTCTGTGCTTCGCACAGAATGTTTACGGATCGATCGACCGATCGATTCAATACCTTGAATCGATCGGCTGATCGATTCAGAAGGGTTCTGTGCTTCGCGCAGAGCCTTACCGATTGATCGGCCGATCGATTGACTTACCTTCAATCGATCGGCTGATCGATTCAAAGGCATTCTGCCTCACAGCCATGTCTGAATCAATTCATCAGTCGATCTCTGATAGTGAGCCTAACACACATATAATCTTGTGACTTGCAAGAGCTTCTTTTGCCAAGAATCCGATCCCCGACCTTCTCGGACTTCTCTTGCCTTGCATCTGGTCTTCTGACCTGCAAGAAACTTTTTTGCCAAGAATCCAGTCCTCGACTTTCTTGGACTTCTCTTGCATCTGGTCTTCCGACCTGCAAGAAACTCCTCCTGCAAACTCACAATGCATGTTAGTTCCAACGTATTAACCTAAACTTAAATAATTGTCAACATATTGAAACTTCTAGGGCATGATTGCACCAACAAGAACAAGTATAATGAACTTGCTCCCACTGAACTTAATATACAAACATTGATCAACTAGATTCTCCTTAAAATCATATGAAGAAACCACTTGATCAAACTTTCGGTACCATTGACGAGATGTCTGCTTTAAACCATAAATGAACTTCCTTAGTTTACATACTAGGTGCTTTGAGTCATCTGACTCAAAGTTCTCCGGTTGCACCATGTATATAGTTTCTTCAATATTTCCATTGAAAAACACAATCTTAACATCCATTTGGTGTAGCTCTAGGTCATAATGATCTACAAGTGTCATGATTACCCTAAGAGAGTCCTTCGTCGAAATTGGCAAAAAAGTCTCCTTGTAATTAATGTCCTTCTTTTGAGTGAATCCCTTGGCGACCAGGCGTATCTTATACTTTTCGACATTTCATGTGAATCACGTTTGGTTTTAAATATTCATTTACAACCAACGGGTTTCACACCTTCAGGCAATCTACAAGTTCTCAAACGTCATTGTCTGCTATAGACTTCATCTCTTCCTTCATGACATTGATCCATTTTTCTGGATGAGGGCATTGCTTGACTTCTTGGAAAGATGTGGGATCATTTTTCAACCCAATGTCAAATTTATGCTCTTGGAGATAAACATAATCATGAGATATCGTAGATCTCCTCTCTCTAATGAATCTTCTTGGTGACACTTGATCTTGAGGTGGTTGGGAGCCATTCTTAGTAATAGAAGAGAATACCTCTATTTGAGATTATTCACCTTCGAAGTGAATTGGAGGTGACATGAAAAATATCATGGTCAACTACCCCTTTCGGTTGTGCAGCTTCAACTATATGTGGAACGGTAACCATTTCACTACCCACTGTATTAGTAATTACCATAATGTTCTCCTCAAATGGTATTTCCCTTGATTTATCACTTCCACCATCCTCAATGAATTTGACATTACCCATATCGAAAAAGAATCTACTCAAGGGGTTATAGAACTTGAAACCTCTTGAGTTTTCAGAGTATCCTACAAAATGACAACTAACAGTTCTTGAGTCCAATTTTCTTTTCGTTAGGCCTATAGGGCCTAGCTTCAGCTAGGCAACATGTAGATGCCTAAGCTTAGGTGCTCTACTTGTCCACAACTCGTATGGGGTTTTTGTTACCACCTTACTAGGAACTCTGTTGAGTAGGTAAACTGTAGTCTTGAATGCTTCACCCCACAAAGACTCTGGTAGAAAAGAAAATGCAATCATACTTCTCACCATATCCTTGAGGGTTCCGTTTCGTCACTCTGCTACACCATTTTACTGAGGTGTCTCAGGCATGGTGTATTGCGCCACGATACCACACTCAGCAAGGTAATCTACAAATGGCCCAGGACGTTGTTCACCTGATCTGTCAGACCTACCATAGTATTCACCACCACGGTCTGATCTTACTGTCTTAATCTTCTTATCAAGTTGATTTTCAATTTCGACTTTGAAGGTTTTGAATATGTCTAGGGATTGTGACTTCTCATGAATAAGGTACAAGTATTCATATCAGGAATAATCATTTATAAAGCTTATAAAGTATGATTTGACCATTCCAAGAAGCCTTAGAGAATGATCCATATATATCTGTATGTATACTACAAGACTCAATTACTCTGTCTTGAACCCTTATTGCTTTTGTTGGTTGTTTTCCCCTTGATACACTTAATGTAGATTTTAAAATCTGACATATCTAGGGAATTGAGAATTCCTAGTGGCATTAACCTTTCTAGGCGTTGTTTAGAGATATGCCCTAAACGCCTATGCCACAACATAGATGAATTCTCATTTGTCATACCATGTTTCACACTTATACTATGCATCACAAAATTATTCGTATGAATTTCAATGTCCAATCTATATAGCTTGTCAATCAATGAACCCGTACCGCACAAGATAGAATTTCAAAAAATACTAAATTCTCCATTTCCAAATGAACAAGTGTATTTGGATTTATCCAAACACGAAATAGAAATTAAATTCTATTTAAAAGATGACACTACAAAAGTATTTTCCAAATTCAAAAGTACATTGTTCCCCAAACAAACTCTAATGACACCTATTTGTTGGATCGTGAAATTCGATAGAGGGGGGGGGGTGAGTATCGATTAAAACTTATCGTCGAGATACGCAGCGGAAAAGTAAACAAGGAAAAATAAAGAAGACAAAAACACCAAGATTTTTACTTGGTTCGGAGCCTAGGTTGACTCCTACTCCAAGGTCCGTAGTCGTTGACCACTTTCGGTAGGCAATCACTATCAATCCGTAAAATGATTACAATTTGAAAGTACAAGTATTGATAGAAATAAGAAAATACCGACAAACAGAAAAGTAAGATGAAAAGAAGCAGAGCTTTGTCGGAGTAGCCTCGCGGCGTCGTAGGAACATAGCACGGCAGAGCAAGTAGTGGAGCAGATCTTGAATTCTGAATTGATTATTGAAGCTCCCCTAACCCTCCTTTTATAGGACGGTCGGGGCGCCCGGATCCCTTCCAAGCGCCCTGGTGTGACGTAGCAGGTCCAACCAGCATGTTCCACGTGTCAACGACGCGAGGGGATAAAAATTGCCTTCAGGGCGCCGGGACCTGTTCCGGGCGCCCGGACCTCCGGGCGCCCGAATCCCCTCCGGACCACCTTTCTCCAGAAACCCTTCTCCTGCAAGACAAGGTTAGTCCGAGGTAAATATACCCTGCAACACAGATTGTTAGCACAGTTTTATAGATAAGCAAAAAAGAGTCTGATTCAATAAACAGAGTATGAGTTAGATTCCGTCTCTCCGAGACCGGAATCTAGTCAAGATCTCGACTTAGAGTTCCGAAATGGTTATAAGTCGGATCGACGTCTAATGTTCCCTTCCCGGGAACGCGTCCTCACAGTCACTCCCTTCCAGTGACTTACTTACCTGCCAGACGTCCGGTCAGTCCTTCGACCCATCTGGACTTCATGCCAGCTATCCGGTCAACCCGTCGACCTAGCTGGACTTCATGCCTAAGCGTCCGATCAGCCCGTCGACCCGCTTCGACTTCGTGCCAGCTATCCGGTCGGCCCGTCGACCTAGCTGGGCTTCATGCCAGGCATCCGGTCAGCCCGTCGACCTGTCTGGACTTCTCCTGCACACTTGGTCAGAGTGTTAGATCAACCACAAAACTAACTTAACCTAATTTGTCATTCATCAAAACTTGAGTTAGACCGTTAGTACTAACCGCACCAACAATCTCCTCCTTTTTTATGGAATGACAACCTGGTTAAATTAGTGTAAAATAAATGCAAGTAAAACAAGCAAGGTGATTTTTAAGGTTTTTAAAGTTTGTTTTAAATTTGGCATTTTGTTGCTAACTTAACCACCTATCCCTCCCCCTTTAGCATTCATCAAATAAAAACATAATCAACATTACAAAAGGAAACACGAGACAGAATTCATACAATGTAAAAAATTGCAAGAAATCATATCAAGTTGACTTGGGGGAGTTTAAAAATAAACAAATATGTTTTATTACTTAACCTTTGTAAAATAACTAAGTTTTTGAAAGATAGTTAATTTGTCAACATAACTTAGTAGTAAGTTTACAAATTAATTTTTAAAAGATAATTTTTGCAATATAAAAGCTAATTTTTCAAGTATAAGTTTGAAGTTAACCAAGTTTTTAAAATTTCAAACTTTCAAAACATAAGTTTAAACGTTCCAAAATTTAATTTTTCAAAATAAGTTTGAACTTGAAACATTTCTCAGACATAAGTTTTACAAAAGTAAAATTTTGAAACCATTTTGAAAGACTTAGTTTGTAAATTAAAGTTAAAAATTCAATTAGATTTTGAAAGATCAAATTTTCAAAATTGATTTTGTAAAATTTAGCTTTCAAATCACCTTTTCAAGATTAAGTAAAATCAGAATTTCAGAACTAGATTTTTAAATTCAATTTTCAAGAATAATTTTTTAAAAACTAAGTTAGATCCAATTTTTAAAAACTAAGTTAGACTCAGTTTTCAAGACTAAGTTTGAGAGAAAATAATTTTTTAAGATTTAAGTCTTAATTTAGTTTTTATAAGAGTTAATTTCAAATTAAGGGTTATCAAATTAGAATTGTAAAAAAATATTTTCAAAAATTAATTTCAAAATATTTTTAATAAAGGGAAAATAAATATGAAAATAATTAATCCTCCCTCTGCAACTGTCTAACCAATTAGGTACTTACTGACTATCAGAAGATAGCAGCTTTCACTTGATTAGTCAAGTTTAGTATATTGTAATCAGTTAGTGGTTGACTAAACTAAATAACTTAACTTGATCAATGTATGTTTTGTATTTAACGCCCAGACTTATGTCGATGCATTGAAATAAGCATCTTAAGTCCAGACAATTGACCTATGCATCTCACCCCTTTCTATGTTTGTCAATCACAAGCAAGGTAAGCCTAGGGTGTTGGTGAGATGCTCAAATACTAGCCCTATGGGTACATGTTTTCTAAGGAATTGAACTAGTCTAAGGCTAAAATTATTTTGAAATTCTAAAAATAGGAAGGTTTTGAAAAGAAGAAAAATAATTTTTTAACCTAGAATTTTAAAAAAATTATTTTTAAAAATAATTTTGAATATTGAAATTCCTAGTCTATTAAACAAGCAATAAAAGCCAATAAATTTATACGGAATGAAAATATAACTAGATCAAACAGTATCAAAAGATCAAGTACATGTCAAATAAGTAGAAATACAGTGTATCGGGATAGCAACAGTCTAGACTATCGGGATGATGAGGGAGGTGGACCCGAACCCAAGGAGCGTAATAACTCTAACAACTCAGCATGTCGGGTTCGGTCGTCCTGTCGAAGATCGGAGATCTCCTGCCGTATATCTCGTCGCAAGTCGGAGACCTCCTGTCGAACCTCCTGTCGTAAGTCGGAAACCTCTCGCCGTATATCCCGGTAGAAGTTGGAGGTCTCCTGCTGAAGACTCGTCATAACCCTCTCTAGTCCGGTCACTCGATCGGCTAGAGTGCAAGAAGCGGGACGTGGTGCTCGAGCTGGGGGCGGTGGTGGTGCAGGAGCGACCTCGTCAGGAAAAAGTGCAAGCATAAACTCATCCTGCTCGGCCTCCTCCTGTGCATCTGGCTGAGCATCTGGATCGAGCTGGTGCTGTGCCCCCCTCCGCCAGGACATGATACCCTCATCATCTATATGAACACCAGCTAGAGAAAAGTTCCTAGATCCTATGAGGTCAAACTCAGTCAAAAGACGGATATCACCTCTGGTGACATCAATGTCCATAGAGGCAAAATATGCTGTCAAAATATGACAGTATGACATATGAACTCGTCCACTAGTCGTGAATCCGGCCGAGTAGATAATGGTAGAAAAAATATGTAAACTGATGTCAATATCTAACCTATGACGCAAGGCATAGAGAAGAAAAGAGTGAAATGGACGCATCATCGCGATGTCGCGAGTGGTCAATAGTAGAATGCAAAAGACTAAGACCCTATAAAGGGCGTAGTCCTGGACTCGAAGGGAAACTGACCTAAACTGGGTCACAGTGGATACTCGCTCGCCCCTAAAAAAATATGAATAAGTCGTATCAAGAGTAATGTGCGAGTAAGGATCACCAAATGGTAAATCCCGAGGAGGATAGCACTGAAACGTGCAAGTGGATGGTCGTAACTCTAAGAAATCCTGGATGACAGTAGGAGATAGCGTGATATCCGTACCAGCTACCCTAATAGTATAGGTAAGGTCATCTACTTTTACTAGATTATTATAAAATTCATCACATAAACCTAGATTGACTGAACTAGTACAATACACAAGGTTTTGCAAATTATAATAGTTTATGACCTCTACGACTGGGATGCAAGAACGACTAAAAAACTGTCTATCTAGACATTTTGTCCTTATGGGCATATAAGTAGTAGACTCAAACCTAATTCTTAGTTCTTCAGTAAGAAACCTAGGGTCAATGCTAGCAGTAGAGGGCCCAGCACAAGATTTAGAACGTTTCCTAAATTATCAAACAAAATTATACTAAGTAAAGAAAACATACATGCAACACATTAAAATTTTAAACAAGAGAAAAGAACTTTTACGGAGGAGCCATTGCAAAATAAATTTAGAACTGACGACCTCGGTTGATTCGCAATAGCGTGTTAATCGTAAGAGAAAGACGAAGAAAAAAAAACATTAATTTATGCTCACTCTCGCGATAAAGCCTGGAAAGAGCCTCGACGAAAGTGACTAGATGGTGGTGCAAGAAGAGGGGGCGCCCCTGCCCCCTATTTATAAAGGGCTCCAGGCGCCCGGACACATTCTGGGTGCTCAGGGTTAAATTTAGGCGGGGTGCCCGGAGTCCCTTCCGGGCGCCCCGGAAGGGAATACCAGGAGCGGGCGCCCTTGGTTTCTGACCGCAGTTTTTTTTTAATAAAGAAAAATTTTAAGTTAATTTTTAAAATAATTTTTTAGTTTAAAAAATTAAGTTAATTTTTAAGTTTAAAAAATTTTAAGTTAATTTTTAAAATAAAAAAATTTAAGTTAATTTTTAAAATAAATTTAAGTTTTAAAATAAAATTTTAAAGTTAATTTTAAAATAGTTTTAAGTTTTAAAATAAATTTTTAAAATTAATTTTTTGAAATAGTTTTAAGTTTTTTTTAAAAAAAAAATTTAAAGTTGATCTTTAAAATAAAATTTTAAGTTTTAATTTTTTTTAAAATAATTCTAAGTTTTAAAATAAATTTTTAAAGTTAATTTTAAAATAGTTTTAAGTTTTTTAAAAATATTTTAAAGTTAATTTTAAAAATAATTTTAAGTTTAAAAATAAATTTTTAAAGTTAATTTTTAAAATAAATTTAAGTTTTAAAATAAATTTTTAAAGTTAATTTTTAAAATAGATTTAAGTTTTTTTTTAAAAAAAATTAAAGTTAATCTTTAATATAAATTTTTTAGTTTTAAATTCTTTTTTTTTAAAAAAAAATAATTTAATTTAATTTAATTTTAAATTAATTCAAAATTTAATTTTAATTTTAAATTAATTTGAAATTAAATTTTAATTTCAGTTTAATTTAATTTAATTTTAATTTTAAATTAATTTGAAATTTAATTTTAATTTTCATTTAATTTAATTTAATTTTAATTTTCATTTAATTTAATTTTAATTTTAATTTTAATTTTAAATTAATTCAAAATTTAATTTTAATTTTACTTTTAAATTAATTCAAAATTTAATTTTCATTTAATTTAATTTAATTTTAATTTTAAATTAATTCAAAATTTAATTTTCATTTTCATTTAATTTAATTTAATTTTAATTTTATTTTAAACCTTAGTCATCTCACCCGATCTAAATTATCAATCAGGGAATCCTATAATTTTGTTAGATGAATTTTGATTCAATTATAGGGTTTGGTTTAACTTTGTGTTAGATTAAGGTTTAGCTTTGGGCGCAACAAATAGGTATTCTCTAGATAAACTTCTGGGCTCTGGTGAGTCACCTGGACATCATTACAGTAACCATGCTTTCGAGGTTTTCAAATAGTCCTATCCACTGAACTTAATACAAAACCTTAGTCTTACTAGTTAGAATCCATAAGGGGTAGCTTCGGCTAGTTCCACTTAGGCAAATGCACCAGGTTGAAGCCATATCTTTCTAGACATGCATAGACTAAGCTTCCCTAACGTACTATCATCCAAAACTTCACCAGTACCATAGGTCAAATTAAACTTTTGTCCCTTTTTATTCTAGTCCTAATTACCCTGCTGGGTAGGTTTGTTAGGGTTACCCTGTCGAATATGCTAGTTTTGGAGGTGTCAGCTACTCTGGAGCCTCCCCCTAAATTATTGGCCTTTTAATTTAATTTTTAGTTCTAGGTTTATGTCTATTTCTTTTATAATTATAATTTACTTGGTGATAGTCTAAGTTTTCGTGAATTTTAAAATATTTAGATTTTGAATTTTTTTGTTTAGGTTTGTATTTTGGTTTTTGATTTGGTTTATTCGAATATATATAATATATTTCTTCTTTAGGTATGTAGTATTGGTTAAGTGCTACTTGCGTGATCAGACACGCTTTCGGAACCCAAGCTTTACGTGTTGGTTTGTATTGGGTTATTAATGATTTAAAAATTTTATTTGAGTTTAACTTATATCGAAGTCCGGTTTTGTTATAACATGTTTTTTGATTATTTAGAAATAAGTCTAAGTTTTTAGATCTTGTTGTAAATTTTTCTAATATTTCTTTCAAATTTTTAATTTCTATTTTTAATGATAGATTTTCCTCCTCAAGTATTAGATCTTGAGTTGGATTTGAGTTTTTGATTTGTTCCTTGAGGTCTTGATTCTCCTCAAGGAGTAATTTGTTTTCATTTTCTATTTTAACTAATTTATTATTTAAACATGAAATAATTTTAAAAAATTTCCTATTTAAATTAAAATATACCTCTTCGGGACCTTCGGAAACGAGTACGGACTCGTAGCTCGATTCAGGTTCGGACCCGTCTTCCGATTCGTCCTCCGATTCTTCTTCATAGGCCATCAGCGCGAGATAACTCCGGTTCTTCTGATCTTCGGCTTCCGATTCTTCCGAAGACGAGTCGTCCCACGTCGTTTTGAGCGTCTTCTTTTTGATAGGCTTCGTTTTGTCGGTCTTCGATCTCGGGCACTCGTTCTTGTAGTGACCCTTCTTGTTGCATTCGAAGTACGTCACGTTCCTCGGTTCCGTTAGCGAACTGATTTTTTGTAGATCCTTCTTGCTGAAATTCTTCTTTCTCCTGGTGAACATCTTCCTTACCAGGTTCACCAGGTACTCTTCGTCTTCGGAATCCTGGTCAGATTCGTCTTCGGGTTCAGGCTTGTTCTTCTTCTCCTTGGAGGAACCTGCAAGCAAAGCAATACCTTTCTCGGATCTAGCATTAGTTTGTTCGTGTAGTTCTAATTCACAAAATAGTTCGTCCAATTTTAGTTTTGACAAATTTTTAGAAATTTTGTAGGCATCCACGATGGATGCCCACAAAGAATTACGCGGAAAAGCATTTAGGGCGTACCTTATCAGATCCCTGTTTTCCATCTGGTGCCCGATTGCGTGGAGCCCGTTGAGGATATCCTTGATCCTCGTGTGGAGCTAACTCGCTGTTTTTCCTTCCTGCATTTTTATAATAAAAATTCTATTTAATAGCAAGTCACGTTTTGTTACCTTAGCATCGCTGGCTCTTTCGTGCAGCTCGATCAATTTGTCTCATAGCTCTTTCGCATTCTGATGTGGTCCGACCCGGTTCAGCTCTTCCCTTGTTAGTCCGTAGTGTAGCGTGTTAATCGCCTTATTCTCCGTCGATGCCTTCTTCCTCATGTCCGGAGTCCATTATTCCGGGTCTAGTGGATTCCCGGAGTTGTCGACTGGTGCTCGGTAGGCCTTTGTGACGCTGAACCATTGATCGTAGTCTGTCTTCAGGTAGACTTCCATTCTTTTCTTTCAGTACAAGAAGTCATTCCCGTTGAATAGGGGAGGGCGTACTGTGCTGAAGCCTTCCAATTGAGACATGATGACCTGCACACACAATTAAACCGAAAAAAGAGATCCGAAGACTTCGTCTTGAATTAGCAGTGCGGAAAGAAAAAATAATAATAATAAAGAGATCTAAATTGGTGTTGCACAAATTTAGATTAATTGCAACGAAATTTTTTTTCCAAAAAGGTAATAATACCAGTTTGGAATTTTTGCGAAAAACTGAAAGCCGAAAATAAAAAAAATAAAAGAAACGTTTCACCCTCTGTCTGATTGGTGGTTGCACCAAATCAGAGCGGTACCTGCTCTGAGTACCGCTCTGATGTCACTTGTTGGATCGTGAAATTCGATAGAGGGGGGGTGAATATCGATTAAAACTTATCGTCGAGATACGCAGCGGAAAAGTAAACAAGGAAAAATAAAGAAGACAAAGACACCAAGATTTTTACTTGGTTCGGAACCTAGGACGACTTCTACTCAAAGGCCCGTAGTCATTGACCACTTTCGGTGGGCAACCACTATCAATCCGTAAAATGATTACAATTTGAAAGTACAAGTATTGATAGAAATAAGAAAATACCGACAAACAGAAAAGTAAGACGAAAAGAAGCAGAGCTTTGTCGGAGTAGCCCCGTGGTGTCACAAGAACGTAGCACAGCAGAGCAAGCAGTGGAGCAAATCTTGAATTCTGAATTGATTATTGAAGCTCCCCCCTAACCCTCCTTTTATAGGACGGTCGGGGCGCCCGGATCCCTTCCGGGCGCCCTGGTGTGACGTAGCAGGTCCAACCAGCATGCTCCACGTGTCAACGACGCAAGGGGATAAAAATTACCTTCCGGGCGCCCGGACCACCTTTCTCCAGAAACCCTTCTCCTGCAAGACAAGGTTAGTCCGAGGTAAATATACCCTGCAACACAGATTGTTAGCACAGTTTTATAGATAAACAAAAAAGAGTATGATTCAATAAACAGAGTATGAATTAGATTCCGTCTCTCCGAGACCGAAATCTAGTCAAGATTTCGACTTAGAGTTCCGAAATGGTTCTAAGTCGGATCGACGCCTAATGTTTCCTTCTCGGGAACGCGTCCTCACAGTCACTCCCCTCCAGTGACTTACCTTACTTACCTACCAGACGTCCGGTCAGTCCTTCGACCCGTCTGGACTTCGTGCCAGCTATCCGGTCAGCCCGTCGACCTAGCTGGACTTCGTGCCTAAGCGTCCGGTCAGCCCGTCGACCCGCTTCGACTTCGTGCCAGCTATCCGGTCGGCCCGTCGACCTAGCTGGGCTTCGTGCCAGGCATCCGGTCAGTCCGTCGACCTGTCTGGACTTCTCCTGCACACTTGGTCAGAGTGTTAGATCAATCACAAAATTAACTTAACCTAATTTATCATTCATCAAAACTTGAGTTAGACCGTTAGTGCAAACCGCACCAACACTTTTGCCTTCTTGCCCGTTCCGATATAGATGAATCTTTCGGCATCAATTGGCATTCGGCTTGTGAGGCAACCCTACATAGTTACATTTATGTGAACAGTTGCACCAATATCTATCCACCAAGTGTTATTAGGTACAGTAGCTAGGCTGATTTATGAACTAACAAATTTGAGAAGTATACCTTTCTTAGCACGACAGTTGGCGTATCTAGGACAATCCTTCTTCAGATAGCCTTTCTTTTTACAAAAGAAACAAGTTGGATTTGAATCTTGTTGCTTTTGCATTTTTGTCCTGAAGCCCCAGTCACTGCAAGTTGTTTACCCTTGCTTTTAACATTACCCTTCTTCTTGTTCTTGTTCGAATATTGAGATGAGGATGCATAGTGAGCACTTTGAGATGTATCACCTCTTAATCTTTCCTCTTCTTGTACACTCTGAGCTATGAGCTCATTTAGTGTCCATTTCTCCTTTTAAGTATTATAACTAATTTTAAAAAGAGTTAACTGTGTAGGCAGAGAGATCAAGATGAGGTTCACAAGGACACTTTCAGACATGTCTAACTTTAGTGCCTTAAGTCTTGTAACCAGGTTAGACATCTCCATGATGTATTCCTTAATGTTATCCTTTCCTGTGTACTACCGTATGGACACTAACTTCGTGAGAAGTATAGTAGTCTCGACCTTTTCGTTTGAGGCGAATCGGTCCGTTAATTCCTTAAGGAAAGTTTTAGCATCCTCATTCTCAGTTATCGAACTCCATAGTGATTCTGGTATTGACATTCTCATGATCATCAAACTCATGCGATTAGATCGCCCCCACTTTTCAAAGTTCACCTTTTAATTCACAGTCGAATCATCAGTTAAAAGTGTAGGGCAATCATGTCTAAAGGCATAGTTTAGATCCATGCAGCCCAATAAAATCGTAATATGCTTTTTCTATTGTCCAAAGTTTGTGCCAGTAAGCACGGGAATGTTGTTCAAATTAGCAGACATTGAGAGTACTACATAAACAAAGCAAAGAATATAGCTCAATTTAACAAACAAGGCATGTATCTTATGCAATAACAAAATGCAACAAATAAAACATGCAAACTATATGGGCATACATAGAGATATCTAGTGCAACATTATATTAAGTCTTTGGACTAATTGTAATTTGCTATTGGTACTTTCTAAATAACTCTTGATCACCTTCATCTGCCACATAACTCGCCTTTCTTTGAGTCGACGCATTACGCGCATGATACTTTATTCATGAGCTTCCTTTAGTTAGCTTATGTTTTCTAGCATCACTCATAATGCTTCCAATCGGCCACACAGTGTTCCTTGCTTTGGGCCGACACACCATGTGTATGATCAAGAAGTTGAACTTAATTTGTGAGCTTCCTTAAACATATATTCGGCATAAGAATGATTTTCCTTTAGACCAAATACCCTTAACATGGATATACATCCCTCTACATTAATACTCCTAGCCTCTCCAATAGTTCTCGCTTTGGCGATAATATAGATTCGATTAGGTAGCAAAAGCGAAGAAGAATCCAAGAAGAAATTGCTGAAAATTAAGCTAAATTCAGTTATCAATTGATTGGTATTGGATATCAATTAATTGACGCCCTTTTAATCGATCAAGAATGGATGTGAATCGATTCGCACGTGTCAATCGATTGAACATACATGAATCGATTCACTGATCGATCCAGAAAGCTTCTGTTCATTTGTTCATCCACATCAATCGATCTACTAATCAATTGACCAATGCCAATCGATTAGTTGATCGATTCAGAAACCTTATGTGGATAGTCCAGCGAACTCCAATTGATTGGTTGATCGATTAGTGAGCCCCAATCGATTAGTCAATTGATCTAGAAGCTCTATGTTGAATTCTTATGATTTTCAACCGATTAGCTGATCGATTGGTAAACCCCAATCGATTAGTTGATCGATTCAAAAGCTTTCTATTTATTTTTGATGATTTCAATCAATTACCTGATCGATTGGTGACCCCAATCAATCGATCTAGAGGCTTTCTGTTTGATTTTTGCAACCTTCAATCGATTGACTGATCAATTGGTAACCCCAATTGATCAGCCGATCGATCCAGAAGCTTTCCTTTGAATTCTTGTCGGGATAGGTAGTCTGAATCGATTATTTCCTCATGCTAATCAATTGGTAAGCACGAATTGATCAACGGATCAATTCAAGACGATTCTGTTCGTGAATCCGCGACTCTCAATCAATTGGGAACCTTCCCAATCAATTGATATCAGAAAACACTCATTTCTAAAATGCGATTTTTCTGCCCTAAAATCGCGCCGCCAATCTTGTCCTTCTTAGATAATGCAAAAAAAACTCGATTCAAAGGTTAAATCCTAATCTATCCATACTACATTCAACGAATATACATCAATTTCACTCATCCAATTGGAATCAAAAAATATAAAAAATATAAAAAAAAAAATCTGATGTATTGTGCCAAAACATTGAAAAATAATCCTTACGTCTTAAAAATTGATAATAAGTCAATCATAAGCTCTGATACCAATTGTAAGAGTTGCAATACATCATATACAAACTAAATGATGTATCTACAACATGATCTAGCTTCTATCAATCTCTAAAGCACAATAGAAAATGAGACAATAGCTTATGAATCGTTGACTTGAATCCATTGCTATGTTATGACCTCTTACTTGTCGCCATAGTATCCTGCAAGAGCAGCGGATGTCTTCCACAAGAGTGAGCCGGCGAACACGTTCCTTCTCAATGGGGGAGAAGAAGATAGAAGAGGAGAGCAACGTTCAGCATGGCCTAATAAACCTTATCTCTTCCCTTTTATACCTAGCCCAACCTATGGGGACTATCCACCATAAAAGCCCATATCTCATTAACAGTCCATCAATGTTAATAAATCGGGTTTTTAGATCTACACATTAAATCTACATCCATTTAATCCAAACCCTCTTTATATGCTTGAAACATTAGATCACTTAATTGGGTTTAATTATTTTAATGATAATTAGTTTTGTATGTGTGTGTTAATCAAGTATAAGCCCAATTTTAAGGAGATTAAGTCCACTCATATACACTCAATTGAATCTAGTCCACCCATGTGGACTGAATCCTACCGAACTTACTTTGTATTCATGATCTCAACAAACTTTGTTCATGATTAGAGATCTTCTAAATTGGATAAGACGACGCAATGTGATGCAAATAGATTGAGCAAACAATTAGTCTCAGCACTGCTTTAGAGTTTCCTTCAAATGAGGGGATTATTCGCAGCTTGTCAGAAAGATTACACACTAACTTTCAGAAATGTTATTGTTCGTCGGTACAATTGCACAACATTGGATTAGGTCAATGAAGATAATTTGAAACTCACAATAAGATCATGTTGTCCACTGTAATTAGTCCCCTCGGGGCAATGCGGTTGTTGAGACATGAAGTGTTACCATATAAGATTTTGAGGTCGAAACTCGGTATGTTAAAGCATGTCCTCCTCATGCCTTGGCCACTTACACTAATGGCTAATAATTATCCGTGATTTACCTTCTTCGTGTTGGTCTAGGGACAGATTAATGGGAACGTTGGGAGCGAACGAATCGTCTTTTACCCCATGTTATCCACTGTAAATATCCTGGATAAAAAAAGAGCATGGTTGAACTCATAAAACAAAATCAGCATCAATCATACACGGTCAAAATGAGAGTATCTCTCAAGTTCGTCAGATAGATTGCAAACATAAACTTTCAGAAATGGTATAGCTTTTAGAAATGACTTCTTGATGTCGAAAACTACACCGTTGCGATGTTCATTATTAGCAACACTAGCAACAGTTCTAGAACTGGAACGGATATTGTTACTAAAAGCTCGACGATACCAATATGAAGTTATGTGAGGAGCACCATCCTCTGATCTCTGAGAAGAGGGAAAGCTCCAGAGTTGAAGCAAGAGGACGATGACAACATCACTATATTTTACAATTGAAGGATTTGCATACGTGATGTTACAGGGATGCAGGTATAAATTTTTAATGTTTAGTTTTTCAAACATTTTGGCAGTTTAGAACTCTGGAAAGAACACAAGTTTGATAATGAGATTTCAAGCAGTTGTGAAATGTTCTATGATACATTTGTTGACAAATTTATAATGGCAGGCAAGAGCTATTATAGGCATGACAAAGGAGATGGAGGTGGAAAACAACAACAACAATAACAAAAACAATACCTTCAAACGTTTGCAAGTTCCTTATGGGATCAAACACAACGGCATCATCATCATCGATGGCAATGGTGATGGTCGTGTTGCTGAACCAACACAGGCCACCAGATAAAATTGATCTTCAGCAAAGATTCCAAATTTGCCTAATCGTCACCGAAAGTAGTCTTCTTTCCAGCAAAATGGTGAATTTATCAAAACTGCTGGGCACAGATGCATGAGATTATCCAAAGTGATTATACTTGTTCACACACATGTACTAGGTGTCACAGAACTTTGCTGCCTGAATGGTGTACCACCGCAACCACGGCCCCTGCTGTAAAGTCAGGTCCGCTGCCACGGTCACCCCTTCACCACATTTGGCACCTTCTGTTCCTCCAAATCTCCCGCCGCTTCTACCTCCACCATCCCTGCCACCACTCCAGCCACCATCACAATTATCAGCTCTCAGCTTCACCTCATCCACAGTTAATGTGTATCCTCCAAGATCAAAACCATTGAGCTCATACGCCTTGTTGAAACTTTCCTGATCCTTGAAGCCCATGTATGCAATCCTGACACAAAACATGAAAGTATAAAGAAAATTAAAGAGAGTTTCGTAACTCAAATATATGTATGCCAGTCGGAACCAGATTGGATTAAAAGGAACAGACCCTTCAGGAGCTCCAGTTTCATAATGCTGGGAATGGAGATTTGAGTAATCTCTCCGCATGAGCCAAAATGCTCCTCAAGAGAGCTCCTGATCTGTACAAGTGACGAGCATCATTGTTGAACAACATTTGAGAGGAGAATACAAGATGCATTGAAATACAACAATATACCTGATCCTCTTCAAGTGATCTATCGAAGCCTTTCACAAATATGGTTTGACTTTAACCTTTGCTGCCCTTTCGGTAGTCATCCTTATTACAAAAGAAAAAGAATAGATGTGCATCCTTTGAAATATTACAAAAAAACATGCTTTAGATGAACGTATTTGAAAATGTTCTTTTTTAATGATGTGCAAATATGACGACACTAAAAAAATTCATTCAAATTAGAATGTCTTTCCCCTTACGGCCTTGACCAGATTTAGTTGAGAAACTTACCCACTCTGAGGGGTATAGGAACCTCTTTCACGGGCCACATCAAGTCTAACACCACGACCAAATAATTCATTGCCATTCAATTCAAGTGCCTACAAGAAGGAAAGGAAAAAAAAAATGAATTTTATAAAACAATTGAATCTCTGTTATTTGTCTGCACAATTTGAAAGAAGCTTTGCAATGGTTAAATTCTAATAGAGAGAAAAGGTCAAAAAGGAAGCTGATGACTGAAGCAGATTAAACAATTAAAAGATGATGAACTTTCTTAGCATTTTCCTCAGTAGCAAATTCGACATGGCCAAATCCCTTGAAGCTTCCATCTCCTGCTATAGCCAAACGCACGTCAACAACTTCCCCTGCAGCCTTGAAGAATTCAGCCCTGAAAGAAAGAAAATCAAAATATTACATCACAAAAGTTTTATATATAATATAGAGCATCATAGTAAATTTCATATAAAGTTACACATCATCCTGTCCAACATCATAGGACAAGTTACCAATAAATAGTGTTTGAGATCCAGGAGTTTGATTCTCAGTTGTAACAATTTTAAGATAATAAAGAATAAAACAATCAGTTTGCCCTGACTATATGAACAGAAAAGGAATTAAAATTTTGTCCACAATCATACATAAAACAAAACAGTGGATGATACCATTTTCTTTTCAGACTTTATAGCAGTTTGTTTTTCAGCACTAACCACACTAGCATCCTTCATCTCAACATCATTATCCTGCATTAGCAACAACATCATCACATAGAAGCAACTAACCAGATCCCCAAAGGCCAAAACACCAAACAAAGCAGGTCACAGTTAGTGATGACAGTTGTGTCAAACACAACCTTGCTATTACTCAGCAATATGGATGACCAAAATTTAAGCGATTATATTGATGATACCGGTCAATCAGAGATTTTCAGACCCTAAAGTTGGAATCCAGTGTGTTTTAGGATCATGGCAGAACTTGAAATTCACCCTAGGGTATCGAATCAAGATGAATGCTCATAAAATTAGTAGAGTTGAATGCAAAGAGGTTAAAACACCTGCCTTCTTGATTCTCCTTTAGCTAAATCTTCAGGACCGATAATTTTGGACATATTAGAAATTGCTTGATGTCAAATAAAGGAAAGCAAGATTAACTTATCAAAATTTCACTGATTACTTGAATCATCAATTATTTTAACTCACCACTGTGCAAGATCTAATCTAATAGGTCACAAATAATTCAAACTAGATGGGCTGAATTGAACCAGAACTGAAATAGAAAAATCCAACTATATGATGGATTGTGAATTTGTTCTAAAGTAGCATACCTTTATAGGGTGTAAAAAACAAATACAATGATGCAGTAAAAAAGAACAAAAAGTGATGAGTCCTCTAGGACATGCTTCCTATGAGGGAAGGAAACAACTTTGAAAACAGGGTAAAGAAAAATTTATAAGATAGGTTTCCTGGTTTGATTCTCCTTAATGCAAAGAAAACTTTGCTTTATGATAGGATTTCTTACGCAAACTAAGTTCAGTAGTACTAGATAGTGCAAGCGATGTCAATTCCAATGCACTGCTAACATATCTCAGCACCATTCACCATTGGGATGTGCAAAACAGTTCCACACTATTGATCATCTGGCCATCTTTCCCACACGTACTCTAAGATTGCTCCATGTGAAACGTTTAATAAGTAGTTCTGATACCCTATAAGTGAACACAAAGTCACATAATTGCCATTTAATCAAAGGGCATATATGCATGTATCTACTACTTCTCAAAACTACCTTCTTCGGAGTCTTAAGTAGATTCTCATCTTCACTTTCCTCATCAAAAGATTCCTCAGATGAGTCAGTCACATAATTGCCATGTAAACAAAGGGCATATATATGTTCATGCATGTACCTACCACTTCTCAAATCTACCTTCTTCGGAATCTTAGGTGGCTTCTCATCTTCACTTTTCTCATCAAAATATTCCTCATATGAGTCAGAGCTATTGCTCTTTGTAGATGCTTGAGTCGCCTAGGGATATTAAAGAAGAAAGTATATTAACAATGTGAGGCACAACAAGATAAGTTGTGAAAATTTGGATAACTGAATATATGATTAAAAATAGAAAAGCTAGAATTATTTTCTCAGCTTGCTAACAGCTTATATGGCTGAAAATATATGAAGTCTGAGTTACCTTCTTAGCTTGTTGCTGTTTTGAAGGTTCATCATATGAACTTTCTTCAGAGCTATCATCCTCATCATCTTCCTTACTGCTGCCGCTCTCTGTTTTGACAGTCTTAGCAACAGGTTTGGCTTTTGAAGATGGGACAGAATCCTATAGGAGAAAAGGTATCAAGATCCACAAGAATGTAAATGGAATACACAAACTTCAATCATCAAGCAAAATCAAAAAAATCAAAAAAAGGAACACAATGTGCATATTCAACTCAGCGAATTTATACACAGATTCTAGCAGCCAAACAAAAGATTAACACTTAGCGTAACTTTCAAAACCGTACATGATTTTCATAGCTTGTTTGCAGCATACATGACTGAAAAGAGAGGAAGTCTCTATATTGGTGCAGTTGGCACCAATGATCAAACCAGAGTTTGATAATGATAAGTGGATTAAAGTTAGATGTGTTGCGATCTAATCTTTCTACCAAGTGTGCAGGACTTGACTAGTTTGGCACCAGGCTAAAATCCAACTATGTCTGGAGGACCTGATAGCTAGTGTAGAAGTCCAGATAGGTTAAGGAGTGACCAAAAATCTGGCGAGAAGTCGGACTAGGTCCACGAGACTTGACAGCTAGTCGAAGTTCAGTTGGGTCTGCAAACCTAACAAGTAGCTGGAAAATCTAATGGATTGAGGTAGAGTCAAGCGATTATGTAAGGTAAGGTAAGTCACTTGAAGAGGATATTCTGAAGACGAGTCCAAATTTGGGACTTTAAGCGCATGTCCAATTTAGATCCATTTCGAAAACCTAAATTGAGACTTTGACTAGATCCTGGTCTCGAGGAGACAAGATCTAATTACTAAACTGCTTATTTTTATTGTGCTAACTTTGTTTTACAGGTTAGATATTTTGTGTTGGACAAACACATTTTGTAGGGCGACAGGAGAACAAAATGTCTCGGGTGAACAGTACCCAAGGCACCTTCAACCGATGAAAGGCGCCTTCGAGAGTAGCAATGGAAGGCACCTACGAGAGCTTGGAAGGCACCTTCGGTCGGATAAAATTGGACTTCGTCAACGATAAGAGGCGAGCTATTCGGGATAAGAGTTGAGGGGTTGAAGGCGCCTCCAGTGCTATGAAAGGCGCCTTTAACACTTAATAAAAGAAGGTTTCGCCTAAGGCTTCTACATTAACTCATACACAACTCTTCTACAAGCCTTTGCGCATCCATTCGACACTCCGATCGCCCCAACTTCGAGCTGCTGCTCTGCTACGCCGCTGATGCGCCTGACTACTGTTGTGGCGTTGAACGTTGTGGCGTTGTTCAACACCGAGCCTAATCCGATCATTTACAAGTGTTGGGTAACGAAGTTTTCTTTGTGTACTTAATCATTGCTTAAAAGGAAAGTGTAGCATGTTACACTTATCCTATCTTTTTTGTTCTGGAAGAGGATTGTAGTGAATTACCCATCGATATGGTCCGCGGGATCGTGGGTCTTAGAGTATGAGTCGTTGAAGACTCTGAACCAAGTAACCGATCAAGTTCTTGCTTGTTTTGTTTTCGTGTTTAGTTTTCCGCTGCGTACTTATTTTGTAAAACGAAAAAGATAAGTCTTTTAAAACCATGTGATTAACCCCCCTTCCCCTTTCACGTGCGTAACGATCCAACGGTCTAGAGTTACCTTCTTATAGCTTGTTGCTGTTCAGAAGGTTAATCATCTGAATTTTCTTCAGAGCTATCATCCTCATCTTCCTCATTACTGCTGTTCTCTTTTTTGACAGTCTTAGCAACAGATTTGGTCTTTGAAGATGGGACAGAATCATAAAGCAGAAAAGATATTAAGATCTGCATAATGTAAATGGAATACACAAACTTCAATCGTCAAACAAAACCAGAAAATCACAAAAAGAAACACAACGAGCATATTCAACTCAGCAATGTTGTACACAGAATCTAGCAGCTTGTTGACAGCATGACAGCATAGATGTTTGAAAAGATAGAAAGTCAAGAGTTACCTTCTTAGCTTGTTGCTGTTTTGAACGTTCATCATCTGAACTTTCTTCAGAGCTATCATCATCATCTTCCTCACTACTGCTGCACTCTTTGTTGACAGTCTTAGCAACAGGTTTGGCTGTTGAAGATGGGACAGAATCCTAAAGTAAAAAAAAGGTATCAAGATCCACAATAATGTAAATGGAATACACAAACTTCAATCATCAGACAAAAACCCAAAAACCAAAAAAAAGGAGCACAATGTGCACATTCAACTCAGCCAGGTTGCACACAGAATCTAGCAGTTAAACAAAAGATAACACTTACCATAACTTTCAACTTCTTCTGTTGTAGCTTTGACAAACAAGCCTGGGCATCTTCATTGTTCCAGCAAATGTAGATCAAAACAAAAAATGAACAAATATATAAATTTATATATATGAAATAATAAAATCACTATTTTAGAATGGAATTCCTTCATTTTTTTTTTTGAAAGCAAAGGGGAACAATCTCTGTCATCTTTCTCGCAAGCCAATAAGCATGTTAAATGAGATAATCATGCTGTGAAGTTTCTCACACCCATCTCTTTCTTTTCCTCATCACCGTCACGCTGGAAACTCATAAGCATGTAGGAGTATGCAGAATTGATTTATCAAAACATTAGCAAATTTCAACCCAAACTAGAACTTTCATTTGTAAGTTTTCAAATAAAAATAAAACCAAACTAAAGCCATGAGATTTACAAATGACCTGAGAATGTTCAGCCTTGGTTCTTTTTAAAACGACAGACAAAAATTTTATCTATTTGGATATGATATAAAACAGCCTTAGCTGCAAATATTAATATAAAGATGTTTGCAGATATTTACACAGTATAATTCCTATTCATGCATTCATCTGCATTTCAAATTGTTTATCCTATATCACAGAAGGAGCACTATGTAGAAATAATGTGCATGTACACCAAGGGGGAACAAATCGGTAGCCCAGGGGAAATTCCAGTTGGGAAACACTTCTAAGAATGTGAAATGCAACATAAGTTTCATGTATGTTTCTATTTCAAATGTTCTAGTTCAGTAATCAAAAAAGTTGAAAAGATCAATTTTTTACAATTTATAGAGAAAGGAGAAAAATGCTTAAATACTTCAGTAAAAACAATCAAATGAAACTTCAGATAAAAAACAACACAAAAAAACATATCGAAATTTTGCAACAAAAATTAATATTTGTCGCAATCTGCAACGAATCTGGATTCATTGCAGATACGCAACGAATTTAGAATTTTTCTTAGATTTGCAACAAAATTCTGAATTCGTTGTAATTTGTAACGAATATTAAAATTCGTTGCCAATTGTGACTAATTTAGTTTTCGTTGCAGATTGCGACAAATTTTGATTTCATTGTAGATTGCAACAAACTTAGAATTTCGTTGCAAAAAATAGATTTTCGGTTGAAGAGAAGTTTGCGACAAATTTTTTTTTGTCGCAAAATCAACGGTAAATTTTGCAATGAATAGAAAATTCGTTGCAAATTTTACAACGAATTTTCAGTTTTTCATTGCTAAATTTAGGGACAACTGATTTGCAACGAATATTTTTTCATCGCAAATTTCGTTGCAAAATAATTTTGCAACGATTTTTTTTGGAATTTCATTGCTAAATTCATCCTAAAATGATTGATTTTTTTGTAGTGTCATGATTTTAGCACGCTTTGTTCGTGATTAGAGATCTTCTAAATGTGAACTTTTGTTTAAGATATATCATTTTAAAAGAGGTTTATCGATAGCCGAAAGCAGATAGTTTGAGCAAACACTTGGTTATTCTCATGACTGCTGCTTCAAAAGAAGGGATTATTCTCAGTTTGTCGGAAAGATTATAAACCAACTTTAAGAAATGTTATAGCTCATCAAAACAATTGCAGGACGTTGGAATAATCGATGAAGATCATGCTGTCCGCTGTAGTTGTCCTAGATAAAAAAAGAGCAGGGTTGAACTCATAAAACAAAACCGGTATCAATCATACATGATCAAAGTGAAAATATCTCTCCAGTTTGTCAGATAGATTATAAACGTAAATTTTCAGAGACGTTATAGCTTTTAGAAATGATTTAACTTACATCATTGAGATGTTTGTCGTCAACAAGCAGTAGTTCTAGAACTGGAACAGATACTATCACCAAAAGCTCCAAGATACCAATACGTTTTTTGTTCCCTATTCTAGTGACTCCCAGTCGAACAATAAATAAGTCTTCAAAATCAACACAGAAAAGTAGAGGGACAAAAACAGATGAAAACATAGAAAGGCTCTCAACTATTACTATTGCAATAAAACCACCAGACATTAACCTGCGGAGAAACTTCTGAAAGTGATCTTGGCAATTAAAAAGAAATACATGTAAAAACAAGAATAATGAGGCCAGAATAAGTTGTTTTTTCAGGGTTTTTTCGAGTCATTATACACAACACTTTTTTCACCATAGATAGACATGGACAGAATCCATAAGCTGTAGAGAAGATAAATCTTCGGTGAATAGGTTTACATAGATTATCAAACTTACTATATGATAATACAAATTGCAGTCATTGTGTTTAGGCACACATCTAGAAATCATGGAGTTCAGATGCATAATCAGGTTTCTCCACCTTAGCAAAAGCTCAAGAGCTCTATGACGTGAATGTCAAATTGCATTAAAAATTTCCAATGCAATTGTCTCATAAAGATGGCAATTTTAAGCATTCTTTTTTTCTTAAGGCTAAAGATGTTTCTGCATTTGACAGAATTTGACCAAAATCAAAAAAGGTAATGCAAAGTTTAAAGCAAAAACTATGCCATGTCAATAAAACTCTTTATTTTCTTCCAAGTAGACAAGATAAATCAACAACTTATCTCTCCCTTCTTATTTATGACCAAGGAAAAGGATAAAAACCTCTTCATGGATCAAAAGAGGGTACTTTAGGAATGACGCAAAGGATGCCAGAAGAGATGCTTTCTCCAATGAAATTACAAGTATCTTTTACTTCCAGTCTTTCTCTAAACTTGTCAGATTGATTCCTGCTATTAGATTTCAGTTAAATCATGAAGTTTAGAGCATTTTCATCAAGCAAAATCAGAATTTGGATGCAAAATTTTACATATATAATACTGATATGTAAATTTAGTTATATGCTACCTTTATAACAGTGTTGATGGCATGGAGTAATTGATTGGCTTGTAATGGCTTTGTCAAATGGAAATCCATTCCTGCAAGTGCTGTCTTTCTTTCTTCCTCAGGTGAAGCATGGGCAGTGAGAGCAATAATTGGAATTCGGAGGCCATAATTTCTTTCTTCTTCGCGAATAAGCCGCGTTGCTTCATAACCATTCATAAATGGCATCTATGGTACAAATGTAAAGGAAAAAATTAGACAAGTATTAGTTAGAATTTTAAGACATCTTAAACAACGTTGCTTTTATGATTTTTACCTCACAATCCATAAGAATAGCATCATAAGGAAAGCCCTTTGAATCATTACTTGCATTACCTTCATGCGAGGAATCTAATTTCCTTAAAGCATCTCGAATTAAATTCAAAGCATTCAACCCATTTTCACAAGAAGTAACACTCGCACCAAGGCGAGAAATTAATTTTGTAGCCACTTGCCGCAGTATAGGTACATCCTCCGCAAGGAATATGTTCATGCCATTTAATGGCTTATGCTCCAAATTTAGACTCGATGAAAACACTTCATGGCTACTACATTGGAAAGATGAAGAATTGGATGAAAACTTGTTACTTTCCATAGAACTAGGCATTTTATGCAAATCATGTTCACTTTCTCTCCCAAAATCTTGTATAAGTCTCGAGAGTGCATATAGGCGGGATCCATGGATTGGCTTTTTCAATATGAGGTGGCATGGCACGTGCTTAGATCTTCTCAATCCATCAGTAGGAGCATTGGAGTTAACCAACCAAACAATCTTGAAGTGGAGAGATTCATTGCCACTTATCAATGTCTTCAAAGTTAATTCAATCTCTGGAAAATTCCCATGACTGAAATCAATGACAATTAATACACAACTTGTGTAGTCTTTTGAACTAGTCTTGAACTCTATATTGGAGAGAGGTAGAAACTTGTTGGCTTCATCTTTTGAGTGTGAGAATTCAGCTGTCGTGTTCAACAAACTTGCAAGTGACCTTGACTTAGATCTCCCTAAACGACCAAGACTATTCTTAATTTTCTCTGTGATGGAATAAATAAGCCTCCAATGATCAATCACCCACACTTCTACTCCTGAGATTTCCATCCATCTTTGCATTATTCGTATAGTTTCATCACCTTGAACAAAAAGTATGGCATGAATGCTATCTCTTGCTAAACCCCTTCTGAATCCCATACTTGAAATACTAGATTGCACAATCTGAGAATTTGCAGAATCCTTAATGATGATTGAGTTGGTTGGCAATGAACTCGACCTTTCAGCTCTTGATTCATCATCCACATTCGCATCACTTGGTTTGCATGATTTCAGAAGAATGTTGAATCTGAAACAAGTTCCTTTTTCAGTAAGAGTTTTATCCATGATTTTGATCTCACCACCCATAAGACGCACCTGTTGATTAAAAAAATTAACCACCACATAAAGGTAAATGATATTATCACTAAAATATAAAGAAAGGTTCCAAGTGTCCTTACAAAGGATTGGACTATGCCAAGTCCTAAGCCAGTGCCTTCATGTCCTCCATTCATTGACTCTTTAACTTGAACATAGTTTTCAAAAATAGAAGCTCTTTTCTCCTTGGGGATTCCTACACCTGTATCATCCACCTCTATGATTATCTCAATGTGATTGGGATCACTTTCAATTAGATCCCCGACATACTTGTCACCCAAGCTATCTTTGGAACGCCATCCTAATAAAGGATTCAACACATTTCTTAAATTATAACCTTTTCTGGAAGAAACTTCAATTTTTTTTAAGCTTGGTTTTCTAGCCCATGCACGCAGAACAACATGTCCTTCAGATGTAAACTTCACTGCATTGCTCAATAGGTTATCAATTATCTGTTTAAGCCTTTGACAGTCGCCTCTCACAATGGTAGATGTAAAAATGGAAAAATCACAAGGATCCCATATAACCTCTAAACCCTTACTGAGTCCCACAATGTGAAAGATATCAGTTGATTCTTCAAGGACTTGACATATATCAAACTCAACTTCTTTTGGTTGCATTTTTCCTGCTTCAATTTTGCTTGTGTCAAGGACAGAATTTAGTATCCCTGTAACCATGATGTCACACAAAGGTTATGTAAAACAAAACCAGTATTAGGAAATAAACATCTATGCTTTAAAGTTTCGAATGGTTAATACTACTACTCACCAAGAAGTTTTGTTACACAAGTATTAATTTGTTGCATATTTGAATGTAGCTCAGAAACTCGAGGTGCATCAGCAAGGCAAATTCCCACCAATCCAGTAATGCCTGCAAGAGATGTACGTATGTCGTGGCTAACGCTAGCAAATGCCAAACTCTTGTTCATACTTTTTCTCTCTGCTTGTTGAATTGCTCCTTTAAGCTTGATAAGTTTAGCTTGTAGCAGTCCTTCCTGTAACTGTGACCTATGAAGTAAATGTAGCAGCACATAACTTCCAAGAACCATGCCTAGAATGATGAGTAATACTAGAATCACAACAACAGTCCTCATCTTTTTCAACAATGATACGCCTCGTTTACAGGGGAAAGCTGCTACGTATACCTAGTAAACAAACAGACATTGTTCAAGTCAGAACAAGATCAATTCTTTCATCCTAGTTTTGAAATGCAGTATGAAGAAAGATACTCTTAAGTATTAAATTAATCACCAGTTCCATTCCATATGCATCTAGGAGAAAACAACCAAACTGATACCTCCTACCCTGAATCTTCAAACACTTAATATGCGATGGCCAAACAGAGATATTTCCATGGCAAGGTAAGTCATCATACTTCTCTACAACATTCATATCATCCTCATCCATTGCAAGAACGGATACTCCATTGTCACCGTAAACAAAATGAGTATGAGGAGGTCCATCTGGTGCAATTACTTCTCCTCCTCGGGTAGCCAAATGCAGGTGCCCACCATGAATGTTGATGCTTGAGATAGAATCCTTGAGAGTTTCTAGAGGCACTCCCACCGACAAAACCCCATTTGTGGAATTTCCTAGTGGAGTGTTGAAGAATAGCATATGAATGCTTTGCAAACCTATCCCGACATATGATGCAATGTGGAACAAGGAATCATTCAAATGCCTTGGTGGTGAACATGTAACCTCATCAGAGAATTTTCCAGTACCATTCAATGCCTGGGCGCACCATAAATAATCATAATCATTTGAGAACAATACATAAGTTTCATTTCCTTGACCATAATATGAAAAAACTTTCCCTTGAGGCTCTACATAAGAAATTTCTGCAACCCATTTCTGCATCATAATTGCCATGTAAAGTTGTGGGACTATCTGCATATCAAATTTTGTTAAATTTAAATTGGGAGATAAAACAAAATCTAAGCAAATTGTTACATTATATTACCTTGCTTTGTGTGGTGAAGAGAAAAGACAAGTTCTTCTCCCAAGTAAGGGTCTGTGCTATCCCACGCATCATGGTGTCTATTTGAAGCAATTGGTTCTCATGGTCCTTAATGAGTGGCACAACTGTGATGATTTCTTCTCTATTACAATCTCCTTTAGTCTCTTGAATAATGAGAAACACTAACACAAACATGGAAACTCCCAACAACAACAGCATCTGCATAAATATATCTTTATAATGAATTATATATATTTTTTATTTAATTTTGCCCATAATAAGATGACAAATACCATTAAAATTCAAAAACAAACCATTGGGCAAAGAGTCCTGTAGTTTTGACAAACAAGCTTGGGCATCTTCATTGTTCCAGCAGCTGTTGGCCAAAACAAAAAATGAACAAATATAGCCAATAGGCATGTTTAACTTATCAACTAATCAAATAAATTAATTTAACAGTTTACCTTATCTTAATTTGATTAATTAATAACTTAATTAATTGATTATCATTTGATTAATCAAGTAATCTTGATTAATTATTATCTGATAGTCTTAATTAACAGATTAAAACCCTAAACTAATTAACTAATTAACCAAAATAATGATTAACTAAACTGTGGCAGTCAGAGAAGCTGGAATGTGGCGGCGGTGGAAACAGGGGAGAAGGCGGCAAGTGCTGCGGCAGGTGGCCGGACACGCGATGTCATAAGTGCGGGAAGGAGAAGAAGAAGTGGCGTCGGCTGCTCGCTAGCAGAGGGCTGCGCCGGGTTGGACGCGAGGCGGAACAGCGCTGTGAGCGCACTGGAAGGAAGGGAAGGAGAGGCGATGGGGAGAAGGGTTTAATTAAAACTTGGGTTGAAATTAATTAAAACCTTAGTTTAGGGCTCAATCAACTCCTACCTGATAATCTAAACAGACTAACCTAACGAAATTATCCCTAAAAATATTATGTAAAATCTGTTTTAAATTTTACAAATTCCTAAATACTTACCTCAAAACAAAAACTTTGTTGATGACAAAACTCGATTCGGAGTCTTCGTTGTCTTCCCCCAAATTGCTGCACAACACAAGAAGAACAAAGAGATTAGGAACAACTATGGACGAAGGAAACGAAAAGGAAACATATCGCTCTTTGAAGGTCCGTTTCTGCTCCCAAGGGGATCGATTCCTCCACTCACAACTCACAAGAGATGATGCTGCTGAAGAGGTAACTGCTCCGGATCGGCGTCGCTCGCACAGGAGAGGAGGGGCGAGAGCGGCGCCCTCAGGAAGATGACCGATGGCGGCGAAGGTTTCCCAAATCTACAACGAAAGGAGTAAGAAACTTGGTACATTGTAAAGATTTAATGGTGGCAAAACCATTAAATATTCCAATTAATGGTTTCTATTTTTAAAAGAGAGAGATAGTGCTCATTTTTTCTTAATAATAAAATAAAATAATCCAATTAAATCATGATAAAATTTAAATGAAATCATTAATTTTCTGTTTGACGGCGAATTTATTTGAGTTGGAATAAATAGTGATATTAGAATACAAATAAACGAGGGACATTTTGCATTCTGCATGATGAATTTATGTGAGTGTATAATATAAAAAATGCTCATTTGATTATTTAAGTAATTAGAGGTGTTTTTTTTTATACATATTTTTCGTTGCTTAAAAGTTTTTTCTCAATTTGGTTTGGTTTGGTTTTGTTTGATTTGTTTGGATTATTAACAAACGCATAGGAAGGAAGTCCTCGAGTAGAAATTCAGATCTGGTTCGTGGATCTTGATCACCAAAGCCTCTCCGATAATAGGTATGGACTATTTCAATCTTCTCCGTTCTTTCTTCGCTAAAACAAACCCAAGATTTCGATTTACTCGTCCTTGCTATCGTTTCGGTTGTGATTTCCCTATGAAATGCTTGTTTTCATAGTGATTGAGTTGTTAGATATCTTATTCCGATGCAGTTTTTTTTAAGAAAGATAGGTTCTTGGATTGGTGATTGCTGTTAGGCTTGTGTGATCCTAACATCAAATTATGTTTTTTTTCCTTCCTTACCAGGCATTTTGTGAGCCATCTCGGTCCTGCTTGAGCACTGGATTTGTTGTTTCTTGGCTCAAGAACAAGTGTCGAAGTTGAATTGTGAGATAGATTCTGAGTTATTTGTGGGTTCTTCTCTACAAGCCCTTGCTCAAGTTGTTGATATGGGAAAAACCTGCTATTAGTTGCATCGTCGTCGTATGCTCTGCAATTTGGCTTTACATTCGGATATGCGACCGTGGGCTTAAGCTACGAAATGGCGATTGAAGGGCAGTATTGGAGGATCATTGTCTCCGCATTCTCTCATATCAGCGTGGTGCATCTGGTATTCAACATGGGTGCACTTTGGAAGAGTAATAGCTGTGGGTTATTCGTGTGGTTTTTGGGTGGATGACGATCCTTGCAGTGAAGCAACCATCTTAAGTCTGAAGTTATTCGGAGTTCTCTCTTAGCCAATCTGCTTTGTGCTCTTTGAGTCGTTGATCTTCACATTCATAATTGTACCGCAGGCAACTTTCATAGGTCATTGGTCAGGGATTATTGTGGGCTAATCGATAGCCTGGGGATTAATTCATGGCATGAACAATTACTGGACAATTTCACTGCATGGTTGGCTTGTAGCGCAGCGAGACCCTTGCCCTCTCATTCATTGAGATTGAAGCTTGTTAACTTTTTTGGTTAAATTCATTGTTATTAGTATTGGTGATCACATAGCAAATGCTACTCACACAAGTGTACAAGAGGAACCATAATATTCGTTCTATTCTTGTGATAAGGAATGTCTTATCCGAAATACTTGTTCAGGTCATCCGATCACAGAATTTGTCATTTGAATTGTGTATATTTCAGTTCTCTTTGTAAAATGCCTTTCTTGAGATCTACATGTCTGCTTATATACTCTTGGAGTCAGTTCAAAACATGTAGAAGCCTGGTTTCTACTTTGTATTCATAATTTCGGCACATTTGTTCATGATTAGAGATCTTCTAGATTGGATAGGACGAGGCAATGTGATGCAAATAGTTTGAGCAAACACTTAGTTATTCTCAGCACTGCTTTAGAGTTTCCTTCAAGGAGGGGATTATTCTCAGTCTGTCAGAAAGATTACACACTAACTTTCAGAAATGTTATAGTTCGTCGATACAATTGCACAACATTGGATTAGATCGATGAAGATAATTTGAAACTCACAATAAGATCATGTTGTCCACTGTAATTGTCCTAGATAAAAAAGAGCAGGCCAGGTTCAACTCATAAAACAAAATCAGTATCAATCATACACGATCAAAGTGAGACTATCTCTCGAGTTCGTCAGATATATTACAAACGTAAACTTTCAGAAATGTTATAGCTATTAGAAATGACTTCTTGATGTTGGAAACTTACATCGTTGAGATGATTATTATTTGCAACACTAGCAACAAGTAGCATCTCTAGAACTGGAACAGACTGTTACTAAAAGCTCAACTATACCAATATGTAGTAAAAGGTGAGCACGCTCGCTCCCAGCACCCCCATCAGTCCGCCTCAGGACCAACACGGAGGAGGTAAATCACGGTGACAAAAAAGACAAGTGGCAGGTGGGATGATTGACTAACCAATATGAAGTTATGTCAGGAGTACCATCCTCTGATCTCTGAGAAGAGGGAAAGCTCTAGAGTTGAAGCAAGAGGACGATGACAACATCACTATATTTTACAATGGAAGGATTTGCATGTGATGTTACAGAGATGCAGGTATAACTTTTTAATGTTTATTTTTTCACATTTTGACAGTTTAGAAGTCTGGAAAGAACACAAGTTTGAAAATGAGATATCCAGCAATTGTGAAATGTTCTATGATAAATTTGTTGACGAATTTATAAAGGCAGGCAAGAGCTATTATAGGCATGACAAAGGAGGAGATGGAGGTGGGCATCAACAACAATGATAACAAAAGCAATATCTTAGAATGCTTGCAAGTTCCTTGTGGATCAAACACAACGGCATCATCATCGATGGCAATGGTGACGGTGGTGTTGCTAAACCAACACAGACAAAATTGATCTTCAGCAAAGATTCTAAATTTGACTGATCGTCACCTAAGGTGGTCTTCTTTCCTGCAAAATGGTGAATTTATCAAAAATGCTGGGCACAGATGCATGAGATTATCCAAAGTGATTATACTTGTTCACAAACCTGTACTAGGTGTCCTAGAACTTTGCTGCCTGAATGGTGTACTACCACAACCATGGCCACTGCTGTCAAAGTCAGGTCCACTGCCACGGCCACCCCTTCAACCACGTTTGGCACCGTCTCTTCCTCAAAATCTCCTGCCGCTTGCTTCTACCTGCACCATCCCTGACACCACTCCAGCCACCATCACAATTATTAGGTCTTGGCTTCGCCTCATCCACAGTTAATGTGTGTCCTTCAAGATCAGAACCATTGAGCCCATATGCCTTGTTGAAACTTTCCTGATCCTTGAAGCCCATGTATGCAATCCTAACACAGAGAAAATTAAAGAGAGTTTCGTAACTCAAATATATGTTTGCCAGTCGAAACCAGATTGGATTAAAAGGAACAGACCCTTCGGGAGCCCCAGTTTCATAATCCTGGGAATCGAGACTCGAGTAATCTCTCTGCATGAGCCAAAATGCTCCTCAAGAGAGCTCCTGATCTGTACAAGTGCCGAGCATCATTGTTTAACAACATTTGAGAGGAGAGTACAAGATGCATTGAAATACAACAATATACCTGATACTCTTCAAGTGATCTATCGAAGCCTTTCACAAATATGGTTTGACTTTGACCTTTGCTGCCCTTTTGGTAGTTATCCTTACTGCAAAAGAAAAAGAATAGATGTGCATCCTTTGAAATATTACAAAAAAAAATGCTTTAGATGAACCTATTTGAAAAATGCAAATATGACGATACTAAAAAAATTCATTCAAATTAGAATGTCTTTCCCCAATTCCCCTTACGACCTTGACCAAATTTAGTTGAGAAACTTACCCACTCTGAGGGGTATAGGAACCTCTTTCACGGGCCACATCAAGTCTAACACCACGACCAAATAATCATTGCCATTCAATTCAAGTGCCTTCAGAAGGGGAAAAAAAACAAATGAATTTTATAAAACAATTGAATCTCTGTTATTTGTCTGCACAATTTGAAAGAAGCTTTGCAATGGTTAAATTCTAATAGAGAGAAAATGTCAAAAAGGAAGCTAATGACTGAAGCAGATTAAACAAATAAAAGATGATAAACCATCTTAGCATTTTCCTCGGTAGCAAATTCGACATGACCAAATCCCTTGAAGCTTCCATCTTCTGATGTAGCCAAACACACATCAACTTCCCCTGCAGCCTTGAAGAATTCAGCCCTGAAAGAAAGAAAATCAAAATATTACATCACAAAAGTTTTTTATATAATATAGAAGCATCATGGTAAATTTCGTATAAAGTTACACTTACACATCATCCTGTCCAACAACATAGGACAAGTTACCAATAAATAGTGTTTGAGATCCAGGAGTTTGATTCTCTGTTGTAACAATTTTAAGATAATACAGAATAAAACAATCAGTTTGCCCTAACTATATGAACAGAAAAGGAATTAAAATTTTGTCCACAATCATACATAAAACAAAACAGTGGATGATACCATTTTCTTTCCAGACTTCGTAGCAGTTTGTTTTTCAGCACTAACCACACTAGCATCCTTCATCTCAACATCATCATCCTGCATTAGCAACAACACCATCTCATAGAAGCAACTAACCAGATCCCCAAAGGCCAAAACACCAAACAAAGCAGGTCACAGTTAGTGATGACAGTTGTGTCAAACACAACCTTGCTATTACTTAGCAATATGGATGACCAAAATTTAAGCGATTATATTGATGATACCGGTCAATCAGAGATTTTCAGACCCTAAAGTTGGAATCCAGGGTGTTTTAGGATCATGGCAGAACTTGAAATTCATCCTAGGGTATTGAATCAAGATGAATGCTCATAAAATTAGTAGAGTTGAATGCAAAGAGGTTAAAACACCTGTCTTCTTGATTCTCCTTTAGCTAAATCTTCAGGACCGATAATTTTGGACATATTAGAAATTGCTTGATGTCAAATAAAGGAAAGCAAGATTAACTTATCAAAATTTCACTGATTACTTGAATCATCAATTATTTTAACTCACCACTGTGCAAGATCTAATCTAATAGGTCACAAATAATTCAAACTAGATGGGCTGAATTGAACCAGAACTGAAGTAGAAAAATCCAACTATATGATGGATTGTGAATTTGTTCTAAAGTAGCATACTTTATAGGGTGTAAAAAACAAATACAATGATGCAGTAAAAAAGAACAAAAAGTGATGAGTCATCTAGGACATGCTTCCTATGAGGGAAGGAAACAATATTGAAAACAGGGTAAAGAAAAATTTATAAGATAGGTTTCCTGGTTTGATTCTCCTTAATGCAAAGAAAACTTTGCTTTATGATAGATTTCTTACGCAAACTAAGTTCAGTAGTACTAGATAGTGCTAGCGATGTCAATTCCAATGCACTGCTAACATATCTCAGCACCATTCACCATTCGGATGTGCAAAACAGTTCCACACTATTGATCATCTGGCCATCTTTCCCACACGTACTATAAGATTGCTCCATGTGAAACGTTTAATAGGTAGTTCTGATACCCTATAAGTGAACACAAAGTCACATAATTGCCATTTAATCAAAGGGCATATATATGCTGATGCATGCATGTATCTACTACTTCTCAAAACTACCTTCTTCGGAGTCTTAAGTAGATTCTCATCTTCACTTTCCTTATCAAAAGATTCCTCAGATGAGTCAGTCACATAATTGCCATGTAAACAAAGGGCATATATATGTTCATGCATGTACCTACCACTTCTCAAAACTACCTTCTTCGGAATCTTAGGTGGCTTCTCATCTTCACTTTTCTCATCAAAATATTCCTCATATGAGTCAGAGCTATTGCTCTTTGTAGATGCTTGAGTCGCCTAGGGATATTAAAGAAGAAAGTATATTAACCATGTGAGGCACAGCAAGATAAGTTGTGAAAATTTGGATAACTGAATATATGATTAAAAATAGAAAAGCTAGAATTATTTTCTCAGCTTGCTAACAGCTTATATGGCTGAAAATATATGAAGTCTGAGTTACCTTCTTAGCTTGTTGCTATTTTGAAGGTTCATCATATGAACTTTCTTCAGAGCTATCATCCTCATCATCTTCCTTACTGCTGCCGCTCTCTGTTTTGACAGTCTTAGCAACAGGTTTGGCTTTTGAAGATGGAACAGAATCCTTTAGGAGAAAAGGTATCAAGATCCACAAGAATGTAAATGGAATACACAAACTTCAATCATCAAGCAAAATCAAAAAAAGGAACACAATGTGCATATTCAACTCAGCGAGTTTATACACAGATTCTAGCAGCCAAACAAAAGATAACACTTAGCGTAACTTTCAACACTGTACATGATTTTCATAGCTTGCTTGCAGCATACATGACTGAAAAGAGAGGAAGTCTCTCTATCAGTGCAGTTGGCACCAATGATCAAACCTGAGTTTTGATAAATGATAAGTGAATTAAAGTTAGATGTGTTGCGATCTAATCTATCTACCAAGTGTGCAGGACTTGACTAGTTTGACACCAAGCTGAAATCCAGCTATGTCTGGAGAACCTGATAGCTGGTGTAGAAGTCCAGATAAGTTAAGGAGTGACCAAAAATCTGGCGAGAAGTCCGACTGGGTCCGCGGGACTTGATAGCTGGTCAAAGTTCAGTTGGGTCTGCAGACCTGACAAGTAGCGGGAAAACCTAATGGATTGAGGTAGAGTCAAGCGATTCTGTAAGATAAGGTAAGTCACTTGAAGAGAATATTCTGAAGACGAGTCCCAATTTGGGACTTTAGGCGCATGTCCAATTTAGATCCATTTTGAAAAACTAAATTGAGACTTTAACTAGATCCTGGTCTCGAGGAGACAAGATCTAATTACTAAACTGCTTATTTTTATTGTGCTAACTTTGTTTTACAGGTTAGATATTTTGTTTTGGACTAACACATTTTGTAGGACGATAGGAGCACAAAATGTCTCGGGTAAACAGTACCCAAGGCACCTTCAACCGATGGAAGGCGCCTTCGAGAGTAGCAATAGAAGGCACCTACGAGAGCTTGGAAGGCACCTTCGGTCGGATAAAATTGGACTTCGTCAACGATAAGAGGCGAGCTATTCAGGATAAGAGTTGAGGGGTTGAAAGTGCCTCCACTGCTATGAAAGGCGGCTTCAACACTCAATAAAAGAAGGTTTCGCCTAAGGCTTCTACATTAACTCATACACAACTCTTCTACAAGCCTTTGCGCATCCATTCGACACTCCGATCGCTCCAACTTCGTGCTGCTACTCTGCTATACCGCTGATGCGCCTGACTACTATTGTGGTGTTGTCCAACACCAAGCCTAATTCGATCATTTACAAGTGTTGGGTAACGAAGTTTTCTTTATGTACTTAATTATTGCTTAAAAGGAATGTGTTGCTTGTTACACTTATCCTATCTTTTTTATTCCGGAAGAGGATTATAGTGAATTACCCATTGATACGGTCCGCGGGATCGTGGGTCTTGGAGTAGGAGTCGCCGAAGGCTCTGAACCAAGTAACCGATCAAATTCTTGCTTGTTTTGTTTTCGTGTTTAGTTTTCCGCTGCGTACTTATTTTGTAAAACGAAAAAGATAAGTCTTTTAAAATCACGTGATTAACCCCCCTTCTCCTTTCACGTGCGTAACGATCCAACGGTCTAGAGTTACCTTCTTATAGCTTGTTGCTGTTCAGAAGGTTAATCATCTGAATTTTCTTCAGAGCTATCATCCTCATCTTCCTCATTACTGCTGTTCTCTTTTTTGACAGTCTTAGCAACAGATTTGGTCTTTGAAGATGGGACAGAATCATAAAGCAGAAAAGATATTAAGATCCACATAATGTAAATGGAATACACAAACTTCAATCGTCAAACAAAACCAGAAAATCACAAAAAGAAACACAACGAGCATATTCAACTCAGCAATGTTGTACACAGAATCTAGCAGCTTGTTGACAGCATGACAGCATAGATGTTTGAAAAGATAGAAAGTCAAGAGTTACCTTCTTAGCTTGTTGCTGTTTTGAACGTTCATCATCTGAACTTTCTTCAGAGCTATCATCATCATCTTCCTCACTACTGCTGCACTCTTTGTTGACAGTCTTGGCAACAGGTTTGGCTGTTGAAGATGGGACAGAATCCTAAAGTAAAAAAAGGTATCAAGATCCACAATAATGTAAATGGAATACACAAACTTCAATCATCAGACAAAAACCCAAAAACCAAAAAAAAGGAGCACAATGTGCACATTCAACTCAGCCAGGTTGCACACAGAATCTAGCAGTTAAACAAAAGATAACACTTACCATAACTTTCAACTTCTTCTGTTGTAGCTTTGACAAACAAGCCTGGGCATCTTCATTGTTCCAGCAAATGTAGATCAAAACAAAAAATGAACAAATATATAAATTTTTATATATGAAATGCTAAATCACTATTTTAGAATGAAATTCCTTGATTGTTTTATTGAAAGCAAAGGGGAACAATCTCTGTCATCTTTCTCGCAAGCCAATAAGCATGTTAAATGAGATAATCATGCTGTGAAGTTTCTCACACCCATCTCTTTCTTTTCCTCATCACCGTCATGCTGGAAACTCATAAGCATGTAGGAGTATGCAGAATTGATTTATCAAAACATTAGCAAATTTCAACTCAAACTAGAACTTTCATTTGTAAGTTTTCAAATAAAAATAAAACCAAACTAAAGCCATGAGATTTACAAATGAACTGAGAATGTTCAGCCTTGGTTCTTTTTAAAACGACAGACAAAATTTTTATCTATTTTGATATGATATAAAACAGCCTTAGCTGCAAATATTAATATAAAGATGTTTGCAGATATTTACACAGTATAATTCCTATTCATGCATTCATCTGCATTTCAAATTGTTTATCCTATATCACAGAAGGAGCACTATGTAGAAATAATGTGCATGTACACCAAGGGGGAACAAATCTGTAGCCCAGGGGAAATTCCAGTTGGGAAACACTTCTAAGAATGTGAAATGCAACATAAGTTTCATGTATGTTTCTATTTCAAATGTTCTAGTTCAGTAATCAAAAAAGTTGAAAAGATCAATTTTTTACAATTTATAGAGAAAGGAGAAAAATGCTTAAATACTTCAGTAAAAACAATCAAATGAAACTTCAGATAAAAAACAACACAAAAAAACATATCAGATATTTGCTTAATTGAGAAAACGACAAAGAAATCATAATAATTTCTCAGGTTTATAGTGTCACATTACAGAATTGTTGGTACAGATATATCATGATAAAACAAAATTAAATCACATTGACAAAAATCACTAACAAAATTTTGTTTCTGTATCAAAATAGAAGTAATATTCAAAAAAATAATTGGCAAAATGAATTCAAAGACCTTTGACTCTTCAAATCTGTCAATGCATGAACTGTTTGGTGTTTCATAACTCTGCCTACAAACAGAATACATGCAAGTCGAGCAATCTTTTATATTGACCTTGCTCTATTTCATCCTCCTGCACTCGATGAAGCAGCAAAAGCTCAATTGTGCAGTCTTCCCAATCAAGCTTATCCTCACATTGCTTTTTTGTTCTTCTCCTCTTCCTGCCCACCCTCTCTTCCACAACACAATCCTCCACCTTGATGCCTCCATCAGCATTTTGCTTGGTTCCAAATGTTTTCATAATCTTTTGAATCCAGCGTCAATTTATTTTCTCTGTCCCACCTCCCCTCCCAAGCATCTTGGAGTGCCCTGGTCTCCACTATATCTCTCCTCATCCTTTTTGATCGGTCCTTATCAAACTCTCCAATTGCTTTAAGGTGATCAATTCTTTCCAAGACTTTATCGTAGGCACTTGATATGCACTCCCCTGACAGTTTAGCATATGCAAAATTATCACAGTTTGCAGTACAATCTTGTTCTTCACCGATCTTGAAGTACTTAGATTCGTCTTCGTTGTCCTTTCTCAAAGCACCGGAAAAGGCATCGAAACCAAAGCCAATATCCACAGAATGGTCCGATTTTGATTTCCTCTCCATCAAGCGAATCAGCAAAGGGGCATTTAGCGTTAGGTTTTGGAGTGTGACGTCCTTCCCCCATGGAAGCAAGGATCTTGCAACCCTAATGAGGGTCTCCATTAGCTCCTTGAGCCGGAGCTTGCTTGTGGTTACCCCAGCAGGAATCCCCTCCGCAATCTCCTCCACGGAAGCTTTAACCCCGTTAGCATCCGCCACAAAGGCGAGGACCGCAGCAACCAGCGGAAGCGGCTGGCGCCCAGTTGTGAGGAACCATTTGGTGGCGCAGTTGAGAAGGAATTGCCCTTGGCCGATTAACTCTTTCGATTTCTCAGGATCCAGCCCCTTGAAGCTTTGGCAGGTATTAACCACGCGATCGAGGGCAGCAGCAATATTGAACTCCGGGAGCGAGGGAAGGCGAAGATGCTGCACGACACGGGTGACCATGTGACCAACGTCACAGGCATCACGGCCTACAGCGTCGGCCGCCTCAGTAAGGGAGGTAGGGATGCGGTGGCGTCGCGCGACGATGTAGGAGCAGGCAGCGATGAGGTCGCTGAACCACTGGCCGTCGCCAAAGGAGCCGTCAGTGGCTCCGGAGATGAGGTTCGAAACATCGGTCGCTCGAAGGGAGGAGAGGCCGAGGGCAGAGGTAAGATCCTCTATTTGGGATCGAGCGCGGTGGAGCTTCCGCTGGCGGTAGTCAAAATCGGTGATGTTGTGGAGGAAGCCAGTAGCCTGGCCGTCAGAGGTGAACGCCTGGTGGCGGAACTCGTCGGTGGAGACTACGCAGCCGCAGGAGCAACAGACACAGGTGCCTGAGTCCGGATCCACCACGGTATCGTCTTCCCCGCAGCTCAAACAGATCGCATGGCCGCCAGATCGCTCCGCGGATAGGTATTTCGTCCGTTTAAATAGCACGATTTATATGAAAGTAATTTTTTACCTATTTTAACCTAAATTAAAGTAAAAAAAATCAGTTTTTTCATATTTAAATAATTTTATTAATGCTTTTCAGGAACTTAAATTTTTAAAAATATATATATATTATTAAACTAATCCTTAAATTTTTTTATATTTATATTTTTAAAATTTTAAATGTCTAATAAAAATAAAAAACTTTTTAAAAAGTATTTTTTATTTTTTATTTTTTATTTTTTATTTTTTATTTTTTATAAGAAAATAACAAAATTAATAAAAGAAAAAAAAAATTATACAGAACTTTCATATAAGAGTCATGGGAAAATTCCCGGTTCAGTCCCAAATGTTTAGGTACTTTCCTGGTTCAATCCTAATTATTTTAACATTCCCGATTGCATCCCAAATATTTTTAAAAAAATTTTGATTCAGTCCTAATTGTTTTAACGTTCCTGGTTACATCCCAAATGTTTTTAAAAAATTCTCGATTCAGTCCTTCCATTTATTTCATTATTAAAAGTAGCAGAACATGTTCACGTTCAACTCGCACATAATAAAAGACCCAAATAATATTTTTTGCCCTTCATTCTCTTTTTTGTTGGTAGAATTTAGAATTTCCAATTCCAAAAAATTGGTGTGGCCTCATTATTTGAGCAGTAAATTAACAACATTATCACATTCACATTCCATAATATTTGTTTGGAATGATATGAGCAAAAAACATGCATCATACATTAATTAGTATGTACTTTGGCATAATAAATTAATTGATAAATTACCATAATTTGGAGAAAGAACGATGTATACGTTTGGGGAAAGAACAATGGGAAGATAGGAAGAAAGAAATTAGGTTTTTACATTTAGGATTTTGGGTCTTTTATTATGTGTAAGTTGCACATGAACATCTTCTGTTACTTTTAATAATGAAATAAATGGAAGGATTGAATTGGGAATTTTTTAAAAATATTTGGGATGCAATCGGGAATGTTAAAACAATTAGGACTGAACTAGGAATTTTTTTAAAAATATTTGGGATGCAACCGGGAACATTAAAACAATTAGGACTGAACCGGGAATATTTTAAAAACATTTGGGATGCAACCGGGAACATTAAAACAATTAGGACTGAACCGGGAAAGTACCCAAATATTTGGGACTGAACTGGGAATTTCCCCTAAGAGTCATTAACGATATTAAAAATCTAAAATATACCTGGCTTTCAAATGATCTTCTTAATTTGTTTATATATATTTTTTAACAAAAAAATTTGTTAAGTCTATTAATTAGTTTTGATGAAAAATAATTAATCATTCTTCTAAAGAATTCAATTTTATTCTAAATTTATTAGGGATGAGTATTCGGTTAATTCGGTATATAAATTAATCGAAAATTGATTTAATGTTGACTAACCGAAATCAAAGTTTTATTAAAATCGGATTAACCGAATTAAATTAAAAATAGATTATATTGGTTAAAATAGAATTAACCGAATTTGTTTAAAAAAATAATTAAAAAAATTTATACAAAATTAATAACAAATTAACCGAATTAACTGAATACTCACCCCTAAAATTTACATTCTAAATTTATGTATATTTTTAATTTTAATTTTAAAGCCTTAATAAAAAAAAATACAAAAGAATATAAATAAATTTGAGGATCATCTTATGTCATCTATTTAAAAAAAAAAAAAAAGATGGTAAGCATCATTAATCTCTTTTTTATGAAAAATCTTAACAAAATAATTAAGTTTTTATTTTTTTTAAATAACGTTGACATTAATGTTTTGAGACGTAGTAGAGCCGGTAATTAAGTGATAGATTTAGATAGGTCTGATTAGATCTATTTTAAGTCTTGTCAATTTTTTAGGGTACAAGGAGTAATAGTATCCTTCATTATTTATTTTGATTTTTCTGAAAGTGTTAAAGTATTATTAAAAGAATCAGCTAAATCTTAAATATTATGGGCTGATATGATTCTATATCAAACCAACGTTAAGTTTAATATGATTCCATATCAAATCCACGAGGTCTAGAATTTAATTGATTTTTTCGATAACATTATAACACCTCCTAGAAAAATTAAAATAAGTAATGGAGGATATCATTGGATTACTTATAGTCTCATAAATTCACATGACTTAAAATAGGTTCAATCACACTTGTCTAGGTCCATTAATAAATTTTGATTGAAATCCATTGATAGTCTTAGATAGATTTAATTTGTCTCATTTTAGTTCATATGAATTTCTTTCTAAGGATGTAATGAGTACCATGGTGTAACGAGAGACGAAAGAGAATCGTGGAGAGGAATGAAGAGAAAGGTTACATGAGAGAGGGAAGAGGAGAGAACAAGATTGAAATATCAAAATATATATTTACGTGCGCGCTTTAATAAATTGCCATAGTTTTTAGCTGCCTGTCCATTTTTTTTGAATCCCCGAACAATTTCAGGTACAAAGGTGCCATATATGACGCAACTTTGGACGTAATGTAGTTAGGACTTGTCGCGATAACTTGTATCATTATGACCTCCTTTTAGTATCATGTCCGGATGTCCGGCACTGCTCTAGCGCAGTACATATTTACAAAAGGGTCTTGCTTGCCATTTCTCAGTCAGTGTATTGTTTCCCTTGATAAAAAAAAAACAACTGCAGATGAAGGGAGCAGAAAAATTATTTTATTTCTTTTTAAAAACTAAGATCTTTGTTATATTTCTGACTTAAAATTGTCCTACTTATGATGAACTTTCCACAACGATTGTCAAGAAGACATTAAAAATTAGCCTTGTGTTTTCTGAAGTGGCATTTTCAGTCTATACTCTGTCCTTATCTTATGTTGGAAGCTCTCTTGTGGTAAATGTAAATTAGAATGAAGTAGACATATGCATAATAATAAGTCCAATCTTTATTTTACTAAATTCGGTACGCTTCTGTGCCAGTGCCGCTAAGAATTTTACCTGACCTCGATTACTCAGGAATCCAAACAACGCAAAAGTCGTGAAGAACATGCTTAAGTCTCTTGCCATAGTAGTATCTACAATCCAAATGGTATTAGTTTCACTTATTTTATTCCTTTTGTCAAATGTTTTTATTCCCAATTAGTACACATTTTTCAGTCAATCTAATTTGTCTCTTTATAAGGAATCAAATTGAATTTGACTGGTTCTGTTACTGGTTTGTCGGTTTTGTACTGACATCATTATTTTCAATTCTAGATATCACGAACAATATACACGATGATAGGTCGCTATGAACGACAACATGAGCTTTGGGAGGAGATCAAAGAACTAGAATATGACCCGGATCATGGAGTCAGATGACTTATTGGTCAGCTCGATTGGATATTCTAGAAACTCGAGAAAGAAGGGTATCCAGTACAGGACAATGATAGAAGATGGGCTCTTGTTTACTCACTACTAGAACATCTCAGTGATATAGCACACCAACTATGGGATTATTCTGAAGAATGCATCTCATATTCAGAAATGTGCTGACAGTTACTTCAATTGGAATGGAATCCTGAAGAACCTGAAGAGAATCCAGATCCCGAATAAATCGATCCTGCAGAATTTGAGAAGGATCCAAATCTCGTAGAATCTAAGGAGGATCTGGAAATGGACCTCAAAGAATTTGAAGAGGATCCGGAAATGAACCTCAAAGAATTTGAAGAGGATCCGGAAATGAACCTCAAAGAATTTGAAGAGGATCTAGAGATGGATCTTGAAGAATCAGAAGAAGATCCAGAAGAGTGTATAGTAGATCCAGAAATAGATCTAAACATGGATCTAAAGGATGATTCTGAGGCTAATCATGCCATTATCGAGTCTGGGATGAATGAAATACAATTGCCCACTGCACTAACATTTATCCTAGTGGGAGTGGTGCTAGCTTATCTATGTTACTAATGTTCTATTTACTGTCAATATGTACGAACAGTATTAGCTCATTTAGTTTTTGAGTTGTGTAATAATTTCTGTCATTATGTACGAATAGAGTTATGTTATGAAAAGTTGTGTTATGTGTTAACAAACTTGTCAATGATTAGTTCATTTTATGATTAGTTCATATTTATTATATGATTAGTTCATATGAAAATAATTGGTTCATTTAATGAGATGTGTATAATATAATTGATCAATGTTGATTGGATTGACACATACAAATTGTTGGGTGCTACTTAGAATTCCGTTCTATTTCCCCTATATAAAAATTTATACAAGCACAGAACTTTTCCTAGCAACCTATGTATTCTTTAGAAGTTAAACTTGGATTATAAACGAAACTTAACATTCTTAATCTAAGTTTAACTCATGTGTTCTTCAAAATTAAACCAATTTACAGAAGTTGATTAAATATCTACTTCAAGGATTGGCTTCCAGGTCATGGCGAGACACTCAGCCTTCTTGGGTATGAGATCATCCACTACTTCCTAGATAAACCCTTTCAAAGAAATTGAATATTTAAACTCCTTACAATAACCTTAGGTTTAACTACAGAGACCACAATTGAGGCATAAGATCATTGGTCTCTTGTGTTAGTATTTCAGGATTTATATAAAGAAAAACTAAACTAGTACGTAGCGGAAACAATTAACTAGTTATACATTTCTTTATAACTTAAAAACCTCTTAATCTTCTGTTGTATTCCTCTCCTCCTCTTGGACGTCGTGTGGGTGACGATCTACCAAAACTACACCACCCGAACTCTCTTCTTGCTTCCAAGACTTTCGGCCACTAAGAGATGCTAGAATAGGATGCCTTCTTCTCTTCTTCTTCTCCTCCAAACAATCGGCCACAAGGGATTGGAGCCTTGATGTGCCGCCGACCTTAAGGGAAAGAAAGCAAAGGGAGAATAAGAAGAGAGGGGGGTCTGCCACAAGGGAGATAAGAGAGGATTCTTAGGTTGTGTCTTAAAACATGGGCACCACATATCCTCTTTTATAATCCTTGGTGATTGTTAAAAAAGAAAGTTTTTAACAAAAAAAAAATATTCCTTTTAATTCCAATTGTGGTCGGCCATTGCTTGGGCAACAAAAAAGAAAAAAATTTAAATTTAAAATTTCTCTTTTAAATCCCTTTGTGGATGACTACAAAAAGGAAAGATTTTAAAATTAAAATCTCTCTTTTAAACCATTGTAGATGGCTACAAAAAGGAAAGATTTTAAAATTAAAATCTCTCTTTTAAATCCCTTTATGGATGACTATAAAAGGAAAGATTTTAACAAAAATAAAACCTCCCTTTTATTTTAATTGTGGCCGGCCCCTTGCTTGGACACCAAGCAAGGATGTGGCTGACCCACATCTTGGGCACCAAGCAAGGCTTGGCCGGCCCCTTACTTGGGCACCAAGCAAGGATGTGGCCGACCCTTAGCTTGGGTAAGAAGCAGGGCTTGGGTGGATATGAAGATTTATATATAGAGGCTACAACAAGGACCGAGAGGAGGAATTAGTTTTGGTTTCCCGATGAGCTTGAGCTTCCTGTGTTCGACCCGAACACCCAACTCAAGTTCATCAATAATAACTTATATCACTAAAGAGTTTCCCGATGGGCTCCTTCTTATCATGAGTGCGTTAATCTCCCTGTGTTTAAAATATCGAATGTCTATTAATTAAATGAGTTACTAACAACTCACTTAATTAATATCTAACTCCAAGAGTAGTACCACTCAATTTTATTGTCATGTCAGACTAAGTCCATCTGCAGGGTTTACATGACAATCTTTATGAGCTCCTCAAGGGGACATCATCAACCTAGATAACTAGGACATAGTTTCCATCTATAATCAACAACACACCATATAAATAATATTATTTCTCAACTTATCGGGCCTATTGATTTAACGAATAAATCTCACCCATTGATAAATTAAAGAAATAAATACTAAGTATATGTGCTTGTTATTATATCAAGATTAAGAGTACGCACATCCATAATAACAGAGGTTCTGTCCTTCTATGTAGTCAATATAAAAGGAACTACCTTAAATGGTCCTGCTCAATATATACAAAGTGTACTAGTGTAATTTTATAGTCAAGATAAACTAATACCAAATTACTTTACAACCATTCCAATGGTTTGTCTCAATCCATCTTCGTTGTGAGATACTATTTATAATTTATAAGGAACTGATAACATAATCTTCTATGTGACATCATACACCATGTTATCTACAATATAAATTAAATGGGCAACTGCATTTAACTAAATGCAGACATTTGACCAATGTGATTCTCATTTAAAAATAAATGTTCATACAAAAAGCTAGACTTTTAGTATACATCCTAATACAAATGATGAGTGGAAATATAGTTATCACTTGATTTTGTAAACCAATTCTAATTTATACTAAGTCAATAATTAATTACATGCATATGAATTACACTGAAATAATAAATAATGTTTTATTTATGTAGATTGTGGCAACTAGAAACATCATAGCTAAACTCAATAAAAGAGAAAAAATTATATGGGGATAACTACAAAATATAACACCTCAAGATACAATACGTTCTTGAGGAATAGCAAGTTTTAGAGGTTGTAAATCAATTCATGGACGAACCGGCTGATGTTTCTACAACGCAACACAGACGTGACTTTGATGTCTATAAGGCATGGAAAAGGAAGGACTTTATTGCTATGGGAATATTGATTAGTTCAATGGTGGATGACCTGATATTTGAGTATGAGCCATTACCATCGGCTCATGCTGTCTGGGTAACCCTTAGAGAGAAATACAATGGAGTAAGTCTCAGTAAGCTCCGTCAGCTGACAATTAAGTTTGATAGTTATAAAAAATACTCGAATGTCACTGTGGCCCAACATCTCAGGGAAATGGATAACATGATTCAAGACTTAAAAACTGTCAGTCATGAGTTGACCAATGAACAACATGTTCAGGTAGTTATTCATTCTCCTTCTGATTCTTGGAAAATGATGAAATAAAATCTGACTCATAGTGAAAGTATCAAGACTTTCACTAATGTCTCACACCATATTGAACTTGAGCTTAAGAGGATTGAATCTACAAGGATCTCTAGTTAAGCTTTTGTAGCTGAAGTTCTGGTTCCAAGAATAATAAAAAATAGTTTAAGAAAGGAAAGGAAAATAGAAAGGAGGCTAGTATTGTTGCTGCTAAAAACCAAATCAAGAAGAAAGGAAAAAATATGGACAAAGACCTAAAAGAAAGTTGACTTGCTACAACTGTGGCAAGAAGGATCATTTTTCTCGGGATTATACTGAGCCTAAAAGGTATATCCATCTTTTTCTTTTTTCCATGAGCATTATATTGCAAGTACAGTGTTGTTAGCTAATTTTTATCCTTTGTGGATTGCAGATTCAGGAGCAACGAACCATGTAGCTCATGATTGAGCTACATATGTGGAGTATCATCGGGTATCAGCTGATAACAAATGGATATATGTGGGAAACAATGTAAAAAATTGAAGTCAAAGGAATTGACACTTGCAAGCTCAACCTACATGGTGGGCAAACCTTGTTTCTACATGATGTCTTGTATGCTCCTAAGATTCTACGGAATCTGGTTTCCTTCACTTGTCTTCTTGATTTAGGTTATTGTGTAAATTTTTATAGCAGTTGTGTGGAACTTCAAATTAACTATGTGTTAATTGGGCATGATTATATAACAAATAGTTTTATGGTTCTTGATGTAGAACCAAATAATAATGATGGTTATTTTTCAAACATTGCTTTTACTAGTAATGCTGATGTTAATGATGAAATTTGGCATGCTAGACTATAACATATATGACAAGAACGAATGAATAGATTAGCTGAGGGCTTTTTAGGTACTCATGCTAAGATAAATTTATCTATATGTGAGCATTGTCTTGTTGGAAATGCAACTAGGAAGCCATTTGGTAAGGCTATTAGGGCTAAATCACCATTGTAATTAATTTATTCGAATATTTGTGGTCCAATGAATCTGAAGGCTAGAAATGAGAGTTATTATTTCATTACATTTATTGATGACTTCACACATTTTGGTCATGTTAATTTGATTTTTCACAAATCTAAAGCATTAGATTATTGGTTACTTGAATGAAGTTGAGAATCAATTGGAACATAAAGTTAAAACCCTGTGCACTGACCGTGGAGGTGAATATTTGTCTAATTAGTTTAAGACAATGTGTAATGAGAAAGGGATTATTAAACAACTAACTATCCTTGGAACTTCACAGTAAAATGGGGTTGCTGAAAGAAGAAATAAGACTTTTATTGAAATGGTTAGGTCTATGATAGCGCAAGCTAATTTACCAATCTCCTATTGGGAAAAAACATTATTAGTTGTGTCATATATACTTAACAAAGTGTCTTCAATATCAGTTCCATCTACCCCACATGAACGTTGGATAGGCAGAAAGCCATATTTGAGTAATCTGAGATCTTAGAGGTCAGCTATCTACATTCATGATAAGACTCATGAATATGAAAAATTAGGATACAGAGGTAAGAAGTGTATCTTTATAAGGTATTCTGAGACTTCTAAGGGTTATGTCTTTATTGGTGAGCGACAAGATGAAATTATCTCTAAAATAGAGTCAAAAGATGCTACTTTTCTTGAAACTGAATTCCCAACACGAGGAGAAGTTGAGAAGACTATTCCTCTATATGGGATAGAGGAGGAGAATAATGTTCATTTATCAACAAATCAGGAGATGTCTGAATATAGTCAACCTAGTGGGAGTAATTTGCCACTGAATGAGTCAGTTTTTCAAATAGTCTAATCTATGAAGAAATAGTCGTCGGATTATTTCTCAGAAGGTTTGACATTGAGAATGAGATATTGATGATTCTCCTAGTTGAAGATGAGTAACCTCGGATAGTTGATGAAGCTTTAAGAAGCTCAGTAAGAAAAAAAATAGAAAATTCCAATGGCTAAGGAGATGAAGTCAATCAGAAAAGAATCAAGTTTGGGATTTAGTTGATCTTCCTCCGGTCCGAAGGGCTATTGGGAATAAGTGGTTTCTCAAGATAAAGAGGAAAATAGATGATTCGATTAATTGATACAAGGATCATTTAGTTACAAAATGATATACCCAACTAGAGGGTATTGATTTTGAAGAGACATTCTCCCCAATTGTGAAATTTGTGTCAATACGTGTCATCCTAACTATAGTAGCACAATTTGATATAGAATTACATCATATGGATGTAAAAACAGCTTTCCTTAATGATAATCTTGATGAAGAAATCTATATGGCACAGCCAGAAGATTACATTATTGAAGGCTAAAAAAATATAGCATGCAGACTTAAGAAGTCTATATATGGGTTAAAGCAAGTGTTAAGACAATGGAACATATGATTTAATGAAGTCATTTTGTCTTATGGTTTTGAAATGATCAATTAGGATCATTGTGTTTACCTAAGAAAGAAAAAAGGAAAGTTTATAATTTTAGCATTATATGTTGATGATATGCTAATAGCTGGAAGTGACATAAAATGTGTGATAGAAGTCAAATCTTGACTTTTATCATAATTTAATATAATATATATGGGAGAAGTTGAGTACATCTTAGGAGTGAAGATCATTAGAGATTAATCTAAAAGGCTTTTGGGTTTGTCTCAAGAAGCTTATATCACTAAGATGTCATAACACTTTAATATGTCAGATTGCAATCTTGAACAGACATCTATAGCTAGAGGTATTGTTTTGAGCAAAAGTATGTATCCCAAGACTCCTGAGGAAATAACCAAAATGAAGAAAAAATCAGATACAGTACTATTGGTAGTTTAATATACACTTTGTTGTGTACTCGTTCTAATATAAGCTATGTTGTTGGCTTAATTAATCGTTTCTGGTCAAACTCAGGATCGAGATACTAGAAAGCAGTGAAGAGGATATTCAGATATTTCAAAGAAATAACAAATTATTGTCTCTGTTTCCAAAGATCATATATGAACCTGAGTGGCTACACAGATACAGATTGGGCAGGGGACCTTGATGACAAAAAATCTATATCTGGCTATACCTTCTTCCTGAATGGTGGTGTCATCTCATGGAACAACAAGAAGCAGGCTTGTGTAGCTTTGTCAATAATGGAAGCTGAGTATGTGGCTTGTACAACAGCTGTGCAAGAGGCTGTCTGGCTAAGAATGTTTCTAAAGTATCTGATGATTGCTGAGGATAGTAGGAATCCTATTACAGTATACTGTGACAGTCAAACTGCTATAGCTTTTTTCAAGGATCTCAAATATCAAAGTAAAGACAAACATATAGAAATTAAGTATAATTTTGTAAGGGATATTGTTAACAAAAAAAGATAATTTTTTAGTACATCCCTACAGGTGACATGCTTACCAATCCTTTTACTAAGTCATTGACTAAAAAATCATTTCAATAACATGTGAAGTCTTTGGGACTTCGAAAAATATAACTTATTATAAAGACATTTTGATAAATGAAAATGTCATAATCTATTCAGTGTATTTGTCTTTGTTACATTTGAATAAAAGTCTCGATAAGCATGTTGGCAAATTAAGATTAGTCTACTCACATGGACAATCATTTTTATTTGTTAAGTATAAATAGAGGTAAGACCATTGCTTATGGGACAACTTATGTAGATGTGAATAGATACATACCTATAAGTTAAGGTCATCTTGATAATTATGTCAAGATGAGACCATGTATGTAATGATCAGAGTAAATGAACCCACCATTTACTGAATCTAGTTAAAGTCATATTGGAATTCATATATTGAATTCAGGATTAGACATTAGGTATGTCTAAATCAAAATCTATATGATGTTAAATTTTAGGGAAAACATGAGCTCTTTTTTGGCGAAGAGAATAATATTCTAGCATGTGATTCATACGACATGTATTATGGCAACAAGAAGGGTAGTAGGAGAATGAATCCCTGCTTCTCTACTATATGAGACCCTTGAGATTATAAGTTAATATTAATGTTACCCTGAATGACTATTTAGTTGTCTACTTGAAGTTCTAATTAGTGTCTGCTACTTTAGCATATTTCCTATTAATATTGGCTATGGGTGATTCGGTCTATGGAGCATAACTAGGAAAGCGATTGATTAGAATGAATTGATTCTAGATAAAAATGAAGATTATGATTGATTTGTATCTGTGACATTTATTTATTGGTACCAGTTTCATTTTTAGTTCAATACATAAAATGTAATTGTGAATAATTGTATTGATTGGAGATGTTGAACATGCTATTGACATAATAGTAATTAGGAGATATTAGAGATGTTTATATTGATGTAAATAATTTAATCTGGGGTAAATGCAAGTATTTGATATCTCTAATTCATTCTATAGAGCATCTATATAAGGTGTAACAATTTTCTTAACAATTATTGCTCAATGTGTAATTGCTGTCGTACGAACCATTTACCCTAAAATATGGATTGAATGTTCTTGTTTGATCTTTGTGACTAATTAATTTTTGCTCCGGTCTTTGTAACTTGATCATCATATAGTCTACGTGACTTATGTGGTTTTTTGAGACTACTTAAGGTTGTGCTCTGGCCTTTGTGAAATGATCATCCTGTAGTTTATGTAACTGACATGGTCTATGCGACTAAATAACCTTAATGAATTGACTTGGACGAGTGAAAGATGTTGGAGATTGCTATGCTGCAAAAGATGTGCAATGCTTATGTTGAGGACATGATTGATTCATCTTCCTCAACATATAATGCGATTAAGAGCTAGCCTTCAAAGCATCGGTTACAAACCAATGCTTTCATCTTATAAATTAATATATGCATCCAAGAAATCAGAAGGTAGGGAATCAGAGGAGGTGATCACAAGCAAAGTGAAGAACATTCTGGTAGTTGAATCTTAAAAAGAGCTTTTCAATTAAGTTTCATAATCGCTCTTTCAACGTCAAGCCATAACCCAGTTCGTCTCTAGAGACAGCTATGAGTCGATTATAAATTTTATTTTACGTATGTTTCTTATTATCAGAGACCACAGTACCGACATATATCATTTTACATTTTTTCCCGAGCCATAAATAAATTTCTGAGTAACATGCATCGATAACTTAATTACTATGTTTCATTTTCATACTACAATTTAACATTTTAAAAAGTTTAAAGAACTCAGATTTGAACATGACATGATTCTTGTTGTGTGTAATTTTACATATTTTTCCTTTGGAGTAATATACATTTTTGAGCAATATATATACAATAATAACCTAGCCAGAGGCTATAATATTTGATTAAAATAATTAAATTTAAGATTTAGAATTATGAAGTGTGAAGAGCAATATACATTTGACAATTTTCCATTGACCATTTTTTCTATCACACTATTTTTCTAAAAAAATATTTTCCATGAAACAAATGAATTGTAAATCACACTCCAAAAACTCTGTTAAATAAAAATTCAGACAATATAGAAATATCTACTAATCTACTATCAAATTCTGATACGGACAATGCACAAGTGAAACATGAATGTATATATATAACTTCATCTAAATAAGCAAACTAGGATATAAAGAATTTTCGAAAATCCTAATATCTCGCAAAGTCGATCATGTGAATGGCTCTCTTATAATATGATTTACATGATAGTATTTCCAAAATATACTGTCTATCTTGTTCCCTCTACGCGACATGGAATTGCCTAATTCGTTAATGAGATCATAGAATCATTAGTAAACCTCCAGTACTACTATACTTGTTGTAGATATCCCAATCTAAATGCTTGACAACTTGAACATGCATGTTTGATTGACTTAAGTTTTATATTTATTACTTTATGTCACGTCAAGGCAGAGTGCATGTATACTACCCATTGGGTGTCATACAAGATAGTACATCCATATTATTTTCAACATTTACTAGTATGTTCGTTCTTGTTGCTATGGAAATAGTTAATTTAATAATGAAATTATAGCTAAGTGCATCGGTAATGGTACAACGCTGGTTTACTTGTTGAAACTGAGTTAATGTCTGCTGCATGTTGATGTAGTTTATGCAATCCATTTTGTGTTTTTCCATTTGATGGAAATTCGACACATGCAGAATATAACAATGGCAAAGGTGAATATGTTTGTCCTAGTGTCCCGTTATTTTATTTCAGGTCAATATAAAAAGGATAAATTATGAACGACTATTTACTTTTAAGAATAATGACACACTCAGGTTATAGCTTGTATATATAATCGTCTTTCTTTTGACAACTTTTCTATAATAGAAACGAGCATCTAATGAAGATAGCCTTGCTGCTGTTGCGAAAATGTTTAGACAGTAAAGCCAAAGGTACAACTCAACTATTAAAGATTTGTGGAGTTCAGTCTTACAATTATTGGTTTGTCTACCTGGAAATATAGAATTGTGTACTAATACTTACCATTACGCTCTAGTGTTGCTAATATTATGGCTCATCTTGTTTAAAAATAGTGAAGATAGTTAGTCGGGGATGTGATTTAGTGGTACGGTTGATCTTATAAAGACTCCATTCTGATTTGTAAAATTAAGAATGTTAATGTTGAACCAGGGAAGAGGTCCCGGTATTGGCCCTCCGACACTCAAATCAGTCACCGGAATAGTAGAAAGACAGTAAAGAACTGTAGCAACAACAAGAGCTTTAGCACAAAAATAACTCTTACTTCTATTGGTATATGGACTCCTTTTATATAGTGCTCTAGTAGCAAACGTGAATGCTTATCGAGACGTGTGCATATTTTTTCAACTATCCTATGAAAAGACATATCAAAAAAGTGTTTATGATATCAATCCTTAACAGAGCGTGCAAATCTCTGATATAATAGTGGAAATTTTCGTCGTACGATTTGCCTATTTACTATGCCCTACTGTCAGCGGCATCAACTCCCAAAACGATACAATGAGTTAGGCAAGGGGTTCCACTATTTGGCCGAGCGGGGGAGCCGCCCGGCCGAAATTCCCCGCCTGGTTGATTTCAGCTGTTCTTCTCCACAGTTGCTGGTCTCGGTAGGTTGTTCCCCACGTGAATGGACATGCGGTCTGATCGGACTGGCTCTTGTAGGGTCGTCGTAGTTGAGCATTTAATGTCCCCTCTGTAATCGTCATGGTCAGACAAGCAACCTACCCAAGTGAGTCTCTTGGTCGAACGGAACTTAGCTTTTAGGCCCGCTTGACTCGTTGATGCTCGCTTGGTCAACTTTGGTGACCAAGCGATTCCTTATCTTTGACCGTCTTAATTTTAACCTCCACGCGCGACTGTTATTTCCACCTTTAACTCATATTTGATAAGCTTTCTTTACCACCGTATCAAGGGATAATATATGTAATATTTTTGTTCAACTGTTTCACTGTTGCAATTGGGTGTACTGGTTCTTTTTATATAGGAAATTAGTTATTGTTTGTCATTTGCTTATCAGACTCTTAGTATTAGCTTTTCCAATGAACAATATTTTTGCTTACACAAGCACATTGACCTTCTTTGTCATAATAATTTCAAGACTTATTGCAATGGGCACAGTAGATGCTTATGAATTATGATACACTCTTTGCTTCTACTATCTCGCAGATACCACTAAAAGAAAGTCAAAGTGTTTTAGTGGTTGTCCAATAGGTAAGATCAAGCACATTGGCCTACTTTGTTGTAAGAATATCAAGACCTCTTGCAATGAGCATAGCAGATGCACACTCTTTGCTTACACTGATACCACTAAAGGAAGCCAAAGTGGTCTAATGGCTGTCAAAATAGGTAAGATGATTCCAAGGCATAATTAAGGTTGGTTCAGTAAGTATGAAAGTTAGATGACTCAATATGAGATGATTGCAATTGAACATTAATTATAGTTGTCAATCAAGAAAAAAGCGGCAAGGGTAAGCTCTCACCCTATACTAGGCGGTAAAAAATATCAAGTAGTGATTAAGTAAATGTTTACAAAACACTCTTTGCTTATGATCCCATCCGGAAGTTGAGTCGGACGGAGGTAGGCTTTGGTGTACTGGATGTTGACGAAAGGTCGTGGAGGCGTTTGATCTACCTGGGGCCCCCTCTGAAAGGTTCGCACGAACGGCTGATTGAGACTGACGGCTGATTGAGACTGACGGCTAGGAAGATGACGTTGTCGCTCTACACATACTCAGACGATCTCCCGAGTCGTTAGGGACCAGAAACCAGGGAAAAAGTCTCCGGGTCAGGTACTTTTTCCCCAGAAATCACAGAGAAAGGACAAAAAAATAAAAGACTAGTGAGAAATGACGAGTGAGCGTACTTGCATAAGGGACAAGGCATCCCTTTTTATACTGCAATGGAAGTTTCTGGGTCTGACGGGTGTCAGGGAATGTCGGCTGTCAGACTTTGTCTGGTGGTGAATGACACGTGGCGCCTCTTCATAGGCCGGCGAGGTAACCAACCGGGGTAATGAGCCCTGACTGTGAGAATATTCCCTGACACGCTGATTGCTTTCTGACATTTTCTGACAAGCAGTTACGATTCCCTGGCTTGTTTGTCCTGTAGTGCCGAAATGCTAGGTCTGTCTGCCAGGTCTACGTCCTGACCTGCACGCTGAGTCTGTATCCAGACCTGTTTACTGATTAATATTATTCATGGCTTGTACCTCTCGACCTACACGCTGAGTCTATAACCAGACTTATGATCCTTGGTTTGGATGTCCCGACCTGCACACTGGATCTGTATCCAGACCTGTGATCCTTGGTTTGGATGTCCCGACCTGTACGCTGGATCTGTATCCAGATCTGCATCTATACTTGCTATCCTTGGCGTGTACCTCTCGATCTGTACGACAAGTCTGTGTCCCGACCTGCTTCTATCCGCTGTTATCCATGGCTGGCACTTCCTGACCTGCTCGCTAGGTCTGTGTCCAGACCTGCTCCTATCCGCTGCTATCCATGGCTGGAACTTCCCGACCTGCTCGCTAGGTCTGTGTCTAGACCTGCTCCTATCCGCTGTTATCCATGGCTGGCACTTTCTGACCTGCTCGCTAGGTCTGTGTCCAGACCTGCTTGTATATATGTTACCCCTGGCTTGTGAGTTGTCTTCAACTATACCTGACCCATGGGCTCGGGCTCTGCCATGGACCGTTATCGGGGCTGGTCCTTGTCCGGCTTATGATCTCCTCCTTTGATCGCCCCGTCAGCTGAGACTTTGACCCTGGCCACGTACGCTTGACTTTTGACCTTCCTGACTTCCACGTCAGCCTGATTGCTGACTGGGCACGAATGCTTGACTTCTGACCTTCTTGACTTCCACGTCAGCCTAACTGCTGACTGGCCACGGAGGCTTGACTTCTGACCTTCCTGACTTCCACGTCAGCCTAACTGCTGACTGTCCACGGAGGCTTAACTTCTGACCTTCCTGTGGTCATGCCTCAAAACCATATCATCTTTCGGACCCCACAAACATGCACTATATCACAAGCCTCCCCTTTAAGTCTAGTCGAAGGAGGTTCTAGTCCGACTGACTAGACCCCAATCCTCATGTTAACTGACCTGGTTCTTGTTGGTGCAACCTTAGGTCAAGGTTGACCTGGTTGATCTGACTCGAGTTGACCTGACTCGAGTTGTATTTTGATGTTTGACGAGAATAGAAAAGTTCTATTTTGATGTTTGACGAGAATAGAAAAGTTCTATTCTGATGTTTGACGAGAATAGAAAAGTTGTATTCTGATGTTTGACAGAATACAAACTTGGGAGATTGTGGGTGCAATCTTTGGTCAAGGTTGACCTGGTTGACCCGAGGTGAGTCGACCTGATTCGGGAAATCCTGGTAAGTGAAGCCAGGTGAAAGTCCTGGTGAGTGAAGCCAGGCAAGGGAAAGTCCTGGTGAGTGAAGCCAGGCAGTTGGAAAGTCCTGGTGAGTGAAGCCAGGCAAGGGAAATCCAGATAGGTCAAGGTTGACCAGACATCTGGTGAAAAGTCCAAGTATGGAGACTTGGCACGGAAAAGTCCAAGCAGGGAGCTTGGCACGGAAAAAGTCCAAGTATGGAGACTTGGCGTCGAAAAGTCCAAGCAGGGAGCTTGGCACGGGAAAAGTCCAAGTATGGAGACTTGGCACGGAGAAGTCCAAGCAGGGAGCTTGGCACGGAAAAGTCCAAGTATGGAGACTTGACACGGGAAAAGTCCAAGTATGGAAGCTTGGCATACGAAGTCAGAGAGGGCTCGGTAGCTCGTTCTCTGGACTAGGTCAGAGAGGGCTCAGTAGCTCGTTCTCTGGACCAGATGGAGTCGGAGAGGGCTCGGTAGCTCGTTCTCCTGACTAGGTCAGAGAGGGCTCAGTAGCTCGTTCTCTGGACCGGATGGAGTCGGAGAGGGCTCGGTAGCTCGTTCTCCGGACTAGGTCAGAGAGGGCTCGGTAACTCGTTCTCTATACCAGAGAGGAAATAAGGCTGGCTATGGGTATCTGGATCGGTCTGCAGACCGATCCAGGTTGTCTGGATCGGTCAACAGATCGATCCAGTGACGCCAAGGCTATCTGATCGGTCTGGTGACCGATCAGTAACCACACAGAATGTTTCTGTGGGATATCTGATCGGTCTGGTGACTGATCAGTAATGAAACAGAAGGAAGCAAGGCGATCTGGGAGTTGGGGATCGGTCTGGGGACCGATCAGCCTAGGGCCTGATCGGTCCACAGACCGATCAGGAGATTCCCGGACCGATCAGGATGGAGCCTGATCGGTCCAGGCCTAGCCGTTGCGACACAACGACTATCTCTGCTTCGTCTGTTTTCATCTGTTCTTCTTCACAGGTTGCAGGGAGATACCAGATGATATAAGGCCTCTACAGTGAAGAACGAAAAAAACACTGGAAGAGTTGCTTCTGCTGATTCTTCTTCTTCCTCTTGAGCTTTGCTGAGCTCTCGGTTTGCTGAAGCTTCGCGTGAGCTTCGTACTGGTTTTCTAGCTGCTGGAGCCGTGAAGCTGCTGCTTCATCAACGGACTCCGACGAGAAGGCAAGCAAGTGTGTTTACAATTTCTATTGTTCTTGTTTGCTTCCTCTATTGTTGTACTCCTCTGTTTTGCTGTTGCAAAGATTTTGTGGTGAGGTTTCTCCACCCAGAAGGAGTTCATATTAGCCGGTTATCCGGGGTTTCATCCACCGACGGATTGATAGGCTTCGTCCACCTTACGGACACGCCGAGTAGTAGGAGTATCATCTCCGAACCTCGTTACATCGCTGCGTCTAAGGTTTGATCTTCTCGTTCTCGTTTCTATTATTTTATTTCCGCTGCGCTAACCTAATTCGTAGGAAGAAAAGAAAAATTGGGGTCGGCTATTCACACCCCCCCTCTCTAGCCGCATCCGAAGGTCCTAACAGTTCTCGCATCCTTTAACGACCTGTCTCCCCAGGAAACGAACGATCTCTTTTGCTGATTATAGACTTCTCAACTCCTGAGCGCACTTTCCTCCTATAAATGTTACACTATTTTCCAAGAGTTGACCCAAGTTCCGAGGAAATCTCTTCACCTTCTTCTTCTTTATAAAAGGTTCGGGCATGCGATGTTCCAAGCTGTCCTCTTGTTAATAACATATCTCGTCTCCATGGACCTTCCAGCAACACCTAGCGAGCTGGCTTCTTTACTTCAGCAAATTAACCATCTAGTGGAGTTATCAGCCCAGAAAGAGGAAACCTCACACCAGCAAATTGCCACTCTGACAAAGTTACTGGCTCAAAAAGAAGAAATCCTACTGGAGATGACTGCGAGTAGAGATCTTCAAGCATCCCTTACCCATGAAATGGAAAGCCTCTGGTTGGCTGCCAAATCCAGGACCCGGGCTGAAGTTGCACTCAAGTTAAAAGCTCAATCCGACTTCCAGAGCCAAGTTCATTATATCGTCTATTTGAAGATGAGACATGAGGATGAGGTGGCTCTTCTAAATGAGGAAGGACGGATCAAAGATGATACGATTGGGCAACTGAAGCGCACCATTGATATTATCCAGGAAGATTTGATTAAAATTCGGGCCCATCTGACTAGAAAGGAGCAAGCTTCCGGCTCGGGTAGCCATGTAAACCCCTGAAAAATGTAGCCCTGATGAACTGAACAAAACCTGTCTCTTGTATTTTACTCATATCATAGCTTTTCTCATTGCTCGGATATCGCTGTGTTTTGATAAGAAACCTGCATTTCTCTAATATTTCTAGCAAAAATAATAAAGCTAACTTGCTTACCCCCTCTTTTTAATACCTGAGCTTTTGGCTGAAGTCCATGAGTCGCTTGAGAATATGCCTGCGAGATCCCGTATTTAGAAGAAACCTAGAATATATGGCTTACTGACCAGTCGGGCATGATAACTTGGCCTGTTGCACTTTGCGTCAGGGGATATACAGAGTACCGACCGAGAAGATTATCGCGCCGACCCATAAGGTCGTAGGGCGTGAGAGCCTTGCTCACTTATAACTCGCACTAGGCGAGAGTCTGGGACATCCGACCTGGAAAGGTCGTTGGGCGTGAGAGTCATGCTCAATTATAACTCGCACTGGGACGAGAGTCTGGGACAGCCGACCTGGAAAGGTCATTGGGCGTGAGAGTCATGCTCACTTATAACTCGCACTGGGGCGAGAGTCTGGGACAGCCGACCTAGAAAGGTCGTTGGGCATGAGAGCCATGCTCACTTATAACTCGCACTGGGGCGAGAGTCTCGGACAGCCGACCTGGAAAGTATATCCCGACCCAGATATACGTTGTAAACCTGGAGAGTGATCTCCTGATCAAGATGAATGTTGTCGACCTGGAGACCCATCTGGGGGTCGATCGCCCGACCGGGAATTGCCTGAAAAGCTTCGGTGTCGTCTGTCATCAAGAGATATACCATTAATAATGCTGTGAGACTAATTATATTAGAATTGTACTTAGCCTTGGCCTCGCTGCCTTTGAATTCCTTTCCCGCCACTTTTCTTCGACGGTTTTCGAGAAAATCGTGTGGTAAGCATTTCTGTATTACCGCTTTATCTCATAATTTCCTTTTCACGTCCATCATTAATACGGCTCTTAGGGGATCGACACCTGTCATACGCCTTTAATGCTTATGCAGGCTGTCGCCACCCACGCCACGCCTTTTTGCACACGCTTTCCCATAAGAACCTGTCCCTCGGCGATCAAACGGCTTTAGGCTCTTCACCCAAAAAGATACCCGACATCTCTTTTCGATATTCCCTAGGACAACTTCCTTTATAAACCCTAAAGGTAGTCCGCAGTCATTACCTTGCGCCTTTTGACTGCCTTCTTTCTGTTGCTTCGACTTCTCTAGCGTCTCCACCCTTTCCCTTTTAGGCTCTTCCAGTCTGGTGCTCTTCTTCTTCTCAACCAATTTTCTCTTCGACCTTCCCCGTATTGATAATGGCAGACGATAAGGCCACCTTTTGGTTCTCGAGCTTCATTTCTGATATAGATGAGCATGACCTAAACGTGATCCGGGCTGACCTGCGACTGAGTGACACTTATGATCTCCGAGTTCCTACACCGAATGAACATCCTGCGAATCCTCCTGAAGGCTTCATAACTATTTTTAGAGATAAGATTTTAGGAGGCCTTCAGTTTTCGGTTCATCCCTTCATCTCTTCCCTATGCCGCTACTTTGGCATCTGCCTCTCCCAATTTGCTCCCAATTTTTTTAAAGCCATGTGTGGTACAGTCATTTTGTGTCGCACATACCAGCTTCCCTTATTTGTTGAACTCTTTCATCATTTTTACTCTTTCAAACGCTCGGAACCAGGAGTGTTTATGGTGTAGGCTAGCCTGGCTATAAATTTTTTTCTGATATGCCCTCCTCCAATAAGGGATGGAAGTCCTGCTTCTTTTTTGTTAGGTTGCCTACGTCCACATCTTGGTTCCAGCCGATCCCTTGGTGTTCTTACATTCCCGCCAATCTTCCTGTTCATCACCATCAGCCCGCCTGTGATGCTGCTTCAGAAAAACTCCAAGGCGTGAGCGTTAGATTATCTATATTACTATTGGAAGGCTTTCTGTATTTATTTGGGCTCAGCCCTGCTCGGGAGGACATAGGGGCTCCGTTCGGTAAGACCCCATTTTCCTCTCTACTACTCTTCGCTAACTGAGGTATCTTTCTTTCTTATTACAGAGGTGGCCCTGTATCGAGCGTATTCCTCCGATGTAAAACGCCGACCTGTCTCCTATTTGAAAACTTTAGGTGAGGAGCTTAAGCAAGGTTTGGCAGCTCGCTCCGGCCCTTCCGCTTCACAATCTGTTCCTTCCGCTTCACTACCTATCCTACCGGCGTCGGTTCAAGAGGAAGCTTCCTCAATCCTTCCCCCGAATATGGCTCCCGCAGAAGACCTGGCCACTGCAAGGAAGATTTACCTGGCCACTGTGGTAGAGGACCCGATCATTATAGAACCAGTCGAGGAGGAGCGTGCTACCTCGCCCCTGCCGGCCAAGCGTATAAAGCTTCAGCGTAAAAGGAAAAAAGTTACTCCGGCAACTCAGGCATCCCCTCCAACTCTTCCTTCTAGTCGTCGCTCATCTGCTGCCCTTCACTCTTTGGAAACTAAGACTGCTACTTCCGACCTGGAGATTGATATGGGGCCCGAGGTTCCCGTTGTGTCGCCCCACATATCAACCCCGGCTCCCGGTCGGGATATAACTCACGAGCAGGCTTCTTTTCCCGCTCAAGCCTCTTCTCTTGGTCAGCTACCCTTACCATTAGTGGACCAGCTCGGGAGCTCTGAAACTCAATCTGCCTCCCTTTCTTTAGCTATTCCCGTGCCTACTTCTAGATCTTGGAGGACAATTCGCAAGAAGTACTTCTTTACTGACTCGTGGCACCTGCCTTCCTTCATAGGCTCAGATGCCGCTGCAGAAACTGCTGAAAGGGGTTCCTCCCTTGTTACCCTGGTTGAATTAGAGGGGGACCTAGCGGCCTCCTGGCGCTCCGACCATCGAAAGTTTTGGAAGAGTCCTCTGATGGAGGGGTTAGATCAAGCAGCTTGCCAGATTGTCTCTGTAAGTCTTCTTATCTTTTTGTTCTTTTGCTGAAATCTTTTATAATTTTTCCCCCTATGTCTAATGTAGGTCTGCTCCGCCAATTTAAGTGCCATTGAGTATGCCTCCCGCTTATAGAAGGAGAATGAAGTACTAAAGGCTCGTCTTGAGGAAATAGAGTTACCACTAACTCCACGCGATCCCCTTAATCCAACCCCTAGAGACCTAATGCATTATCTTCGCTTGATTGGGGAGTCTACAGAATCTGCCCGCAACATTTCTCATGCAGCTTTTGACAAGATAAAGACTTTGGAAGCAGCTCTGCAGACATGCGAGTCCAAATTAACTTCTGAAGTGGAGAGGCGTCGGGCGCTAGCAACTGAGCTAGATAAAAAGGATGCCCAGTTGGCGAGTTTGCAGGAAACCAGGGAGACTCTTCAGAAGACTTTGACTGAAGTCCAGGGTTAATTGGCTTCTAGCACCGACCGGGAGAAAGCTATTCAAAGCCAGTGGGAGGCCAGCCAAGAGACTCTTAAATCTATGTAGGCCGACCTTCTGAAAGCTCAAGAGACTGTTTCTCAAGATCAACAAGCCCTGGCTTTGGCCCATAGTGACAAGGAGAAGACTGAGACTAAGCTGGCCGATTACCAGGCAGGGGAAGTGGGTCGCTTGAGAGCCTACAAGCAAGCCTACGTTACCTCCCCTTTCTTCATGAGGAAGATGGGAGATCTGATGAGCTTCATAGCATGTTGTGGCGCGGGTGGAGGAGCTCGCCAAATGCTTGAACAGAATTTGCTTCTTGCTGCCCCTTCCGAAGATTTCCCAGATATAGGTCGCATCATGGACGAAATCCCGGATGGGTCATTCCCTTCCTTTAAGAACGATGACAACTTCTTCCTCCTTTCTGAGCCTCCGGCCGATTCTACGTCTCACCCCTCTGAGCCGCTGCTGGCTCTGCTGATGATAATCCTGACCCTGTTGACGCTGATCCTTAAACTGGCAACATGTATTGCACTTTTTTATGTACTTTTTAATGCAATCCGGTAGCTAATCAACTTTCTCTCAACTTATTTGCTAATTTGTATCTTTAGCATGTTTGTCCTTCTCATGATACAACTCGACCACGGGCTCATGATTTTCTTTTAGCGCATTAATCATTTACCCCCGGTCTGGACTCCTACTACTGCCCCGACCTGCTTTCCTTGCCTTCCCTGTGGATACCACTGCCTCGGTCATGTTCTTCGATCTGTTCTTTACCTCGCATTACAGGTCTGGATAGCTGAAGACCGGGAAATTAAGCATTAAGTCCAGACCAGGTTCCCTCGTGATCCCGGTCTGTATATACAAAGACCGGGGAATTGAAAGTTAACCCCTAGCCGGGAAAGCGAGAGCATTTTTCTGAGAGTTGTTCGTATCTTTTCCCGAGGTCTGCCTCTTCGTACTTTGCGTCGGTGTTTTTCCAAATATGCCCCTGGGCATTATTTCCAAGGAAGATCCTTCGGTTCCCCTTTACTCCTGCCAATCATTGTGAGCCGATAGATGATAATTGACGAATTTACCCCTCTATTCAGCGTCTATAAATAATCTCCTCAAGCTTCGCTTCGAGGCTTGGCTTGTCTTCCTCCTCTACTGAGGTCTTGTATCATTCTCGAACCATTACTTGTGCCTTGCTAGCTTCGCGCCTGACTCTTTTTTCCTTCCTTCCCTTTCTTTTCTCATGGCGTCCTCCTCTCTTCTTTCTTCTTTGGCGGCCCTGTATTACCATGGCTCGTCCACTTTCGATGAATTAGAGAGGGATGACCTGGGCTATACCTACGGCGTCGAGGACAACGTGCAGGTGATTATCCCTTCAGGACGACATCAACTTGTCGATCCTCCTGCGGGCTCTAGCACCTTCTTCAAAGAGAAATTTGTGGCAGGCCTTCGCCTCTCTATCCACCCTTTCTTTTCCGACATATGCAGCTACTTCTGGATTCCCCTAGGACAACTAACACCCAACTCCATAAGGATCCTCTGTGGCTTCGTAGTGCTCTGTGATGTGTGTGAACTGTCTTGGTCCACCCACTTATTCCATTGCTTCTTCACCCTACGACGTCAGGAAGAAGGCACATTCCGTTTTCAGCCCCGTCTCCGAACCACTTTTTTCTCATCCCCACCGCCTTCCAACCCAAGCTGGAGGGACAAATTTTTCTTCATTAGCTTTCCTCACGAGGTTGGGTGGCCCTTGCGATGGCAACAGTCGCTTCCTTCATCTCCCGAGCTAGGGGAATTTCATCTTGACTCTTCTTACATAGAAGCCTCATCTCGCTTGGCCGGCTGGCAGCTGAACTTAACGCGCTTATTATTTGAGGAGGAAGTGTTGTCCTATTTTTGCTTGAGTTATCTGACTCTTGAGACGCCTCGTTCCCTGGGTAAGCCTTCCTTTCTGCTCTATTATCACTTCATCGACATCTTAGCAGCTAATTTCACATTTTATATTGTGCAGCTGAAGTCTTGACCCACGCTTCAGAGGCTCAGCCCCTTCCTCTGAGTGATATGGAAATAATGAGGCGTGGTCGAGTTATCTTGCAGAGAAGAGCACTCCCCCACACATCTTCGACTTCAATCAGTGGGGATTCCCTGACCAACCCTCCCCCTCGACCTACTCGACGAGGGTCTTCTGGTGTCCGACCTGTTCTCTTGGCTCGCCCTACTCGCCCACGAACTGCGCGTTCACCCCAATCAACTACCCCTGTTCGCCCCCAGGCCCCACGTACAACCCGGCCTACTACTCCCACGACCCGCCAATCTGTGAATCCTCCCTGGGTTGCTTATATCCCTGGTCTAGGCCTTGGTGAAAGACTTGTGGGCCTTGGTGGAAGATCAGGCAATGTTTTCTTCGCCAGCGCTGCTTCCAGAGACGCTTCTCAAGCAGCTCGTCGGGCCCGCTCCACCAATGACCGCCTGAGCCAGGATGCCCCTTCTTCCTCTAGGCGCAGGGCTCGACCGCCCTCCGATGATTCTGATTCAGATGAGCTACCACTGGCTCAGAGACGTCGACACCGAGCCTCTCACCCCGCTAGATCTGCTGCAGAGCCTTCTGGATTTGCTGCGGGGCCTTCTGGATCAGCTGCGGGGCCTTCTGGATCAGCTGTCGAACCCTCACAACCTTCACCACCTATGCATCATCACTATCGTACCACCACCCCTGCTGAAGCGGGATTAAGGTCCCGAAAAGATGTCTCTACCAGCTGCTTCACCATGAAGGGTCGTTTGGCCACCTTGTGGGAAGAAAGTATGCGCCAGATGGAACACCTACCACCCCTCGCTCAGATGGAAAGATTTTCTGAGCTATACATCAAGGTATGCTTCTATGACGGACTACCACTTTTATTGTTTTCCCTATTCTTACCAGATATTTTTTTTATATCCCAGGCCTGTGCAGAGTCCCTGTCAATAAACCAGTCCTTCCATGATGTTTATCATCAAAATAAAATGCTGAGGGACCAGGTATCCGAATTGGAATTACAGTTGAATGATCCTGTTCAGGCTAGCCATGCCCTGAGGGCCAAAATAAAAGCTCTAACCAAAAAGAAGAACAACCTAGAAGTATCCCTAGCTCAGGCCAACTGTGCGCTTAAAACTCTCCAGGAAGAACAAAGCCAAGTCAATATTGTGCACCAGCGGAATATAGATCAACAAACTTCAGAGCATCAACGAGCTATGGACCAATTGGCTCAAAAGCTACATGCTGCCGAGGCCCTAACTCAGGAGCAAGACCAGAAGTTGAAATCCCAGGAAGCCCAATTGACTTCCCAAGCAGCGGAACTGGTCATCGCCCAGAATGAACTAGCTCAGGCTCGGGCCACTACAGAGGGCGTATCGACAGCCTTGACCCTTTATAGAGAAGGTGAAAATGATCGATGTCAACAGAGCCGGGCTTTATACTTGAGTTCTCCTGAATTTTGCACTCAAGTAGGTCAGCGCTTCTCCACTTCTGTCATTTATGCTGCAGGCGGGGCTCTGCGTCAACTTTATGAGCAAAACTATTTGAAATCAGTTCCGCCTCCTGAATTTTTGGATCATGACCGGATCCTTAAAGAGATCCCAGATGACATTTTTGCACCCTTCAAGTGACATTTCTTGGCTACTTGTACATAATGACAACAACTTCTTATAAAATACTTTGCATTCTAGGTTTTATTTTTGTCAGAATTGTTTAGTTGGCCGAAAGGAATATTGAGATGTACATTTTCTGCTTTTATACTTCCACATCGCTCTTTCCAATCTGGCTTTTACCAGGTCTGTCAATCAGGCAACAGCTCGGCTCATGGCCTAGCTCACTCTTTGTTATATAATCCCTCAGTCTCTACAAGGTCGCAAATAATTAGCGCTCCAAGGTCGGTCTAGCTTCTTACCCCGCTCATCTTGTAAATAGTAAGCTCCGGATACTAACTTTTTAATGACTTTGTAAGGCCCTCCCCACTGAGGTGCTAGCTTAGTTACGTCCCCCACGGGCTTGATTTGCTTCCAGACCAGATCTCCTTCTCCAAAGAATCGAGGAATCACTCTTCTGTTATAATTTTGTCTCATTCTTTGTCGATAAGCCTCCAGCCGAGCCGCCGTTCTGTCACGGGTTTCGCTAATAAGATCTAACTCAGCCAACCGCCGTTTCACATTTTCTTCATCATATAATATCCTTCTGACTGATGGCACTCTGATTTCTATTGGTACCACTGCCTCGTTGCCATAGACCAGGTGAAATGGTGTCAGACCTGTACTTTCTCGAGGTGTTGTATGATAAGCCCACAGAATGCTTGGCAGCTCTTCCACCCAACTTCCCCCGACATGATCCAGCTTGACCTTTAGGCCCTGTATTATTTCTCTGTTGACTACCTCGGTCTGACCATTGCTTTGGGGATATGCTACCGACGTGAAGGCTTGCACTATGTCAAATCCTTTGCACCAGGCCTGGATTCTTTGTCCTTGAAATTGCCTTCCATTATCAGACACTAGCTTATGAGGAATACCAAATCTACAAATAATGTTGCTCCACAGGAATTGAATGACGGCATCCTCGGTGATCCGGGCTAAGGCTTTTGCTTCTACCCATTTAGAAAAATAATATACTGCCACCAATAAGAAGCGCCTCTGATCTGGAGCCATCGGAAAGGGTCCTACAATATCCATGCCCCATTGATCAAAAGGACATGAGACTATGGAGGTTCTGAGCAGAGCTGTCGGTCGGTGTATTAAATTTTGATGTCTCTGGCAGGATAGGCATGTATTTACCAACTTATGAGCATCCCTTTGTAATGTAGGCCAAAAATATCCGGCTAGGAGCACTTTGCGAGATAATGTCCGACTACCCACATGATTGCCACAGCATCCCAAATGTATTTCTCGCAAGGCCTGGTTGGCTTCTTCCGTATCCAAGCATTTAAGTAAGGGCCTGGAAAAGGACCTCTTGTAGAGCTGATCTCCGATCATGACATAGGCATGGGCTTGCCTCCGAACCAGCCGTGATTCTTCTGGGTCAGTGGGTAAGACACCTTGCCTAAGATAGGTGATCATGGGCGCCCGCCAATCAATACTTGCCTCCTGATTATTCTGCAAATCTATCTAGGCTATTAGAAAGGTTTGTGTCGTTGACCGATCTAACACCCAAGTAGTTAAGGAACTGGTCATCTTTGCTAAGTCATCTGCCCTCTCATTTTCTGATCTGGGTATCTTGGTTACAGTAACCTCTGTAAATTCTTCCTTCATCTTCTCATAAGCTTCCCGATACGTTTGCAATTTATCGCAATTTATCTTAAAATTGCCGGTTACTTGCTGAGTCACAAACTGGGAATCTGAATAAATAATTACCCGGGTTGCCCCAACATACCGAGCTGCTTGCAGTCCTGCCAACAAAGCCTCGTATTCTACTTCATTGTTCGTAGCTCGAAAATTCAATCGAACTGCCAATTGTAGTATATCTCCTTGAGGAGATATTACCAAGACTCCAACCCCACTTCCCTGGTGATTAGCCGATCCATCTACATAAACCTTCCAGGTTTCTTCAGAGTTGGTTTGATGAATTTCTGTTAGGAAATCTGCTAAGGCCCGCGCCTTAATGGCAGTGCGCGGCTGATACTGTATGCCATATTCTCCCAACTCCGTTGCCCACTTGATAAGCCGACCCGCAACTTCTATATTAGTTAGTGCTCTTCCTATGGTGCTATTAGTCAGAACCGTGATGGGATGTGATAAGAAATACGGTCTAAGTCGTCGAGCCATAAGAACCAGTCCATAAACCAACTTCTCTAGGGTCGTGTATTAGACTCGACCCCTTTTAATAGATGACTGAAAAAGTACATTGGCCGTTGTACATTATCATGCTCTTTAACAAGCACAGTCCCTACAACCTCGGGGGTGGCAGACAAGTAGACCCATAAAGGTTCTCCTACAACTGGCTTAAAGAGAGAGGGGAGAGTCTCCAAATACTTCTTCAATTCTTCGAAAGCTCTCGTGCATTCTTCATCCCATTGAAATTTGGAGGCCTTCCTTAGCACCTTGAAGAAAGGAGCAGCTCGGTCTGTAGATCGGGAAATGAATCTGGACAGAGCTATTATTCTGCCGACCAGCTTCTGGGTTTCTTTCAAATTTTGAGGAGGCTGCATATCTTTTAGTGCTTGAACTTTTTCCGGATTAGCTTCTATCCCTCGTTCAGTCACCAGATAACCCAAGAATTTTCTTCCCTTAGCTCCAAACAAACACTTCAATGGGTTCAGCTTTAATCCATATTACCGGAGAGTCCGACATGTTTCTTCTACATCTTTAATCAGGTTCTTGGCTAATGGGACTTGATGAGTATGTCGTCCACATAAACCTCCACATTGCGTCCAATTTTGCTCCCGAAAAATTTTGTCCATCATTCTTTGATAGGTGGCTCCAACATTCCTGAGACCGAAGGGCATAACAGTATAACAGAAAGTACCGTCTGCCATAATGAAGCTAACCTTTTCTTGGTCTTCCTTCGCTAGAGGAATCTGATGATATCCTTGGTAGGCATCCAGCATGCAGATTCTCTCGCATCCGGCCGTGGAGTCCACCATTTGATCAATCTGAGGTAGAGGATAACAATCCTTGGGACTGGCTCGGTTAAGATCTCGGAAGTCTATACACACCCTCCACTTATTGTTGGGCTTCTTTACCAGGACTACGTTAGAGAGCCAGGACGGGAATTGTACTTCCCTAACGTGACCTGCCTTCCTGAGCTGATCCACTTCAACTCTGATTATTTTATTTTGGTCAGCTGAGAAGTTTCTCTTCTTCTGCTTGACAGGTCTGGAGTCAGGTAACAGATGTAATTTATGCTCGGCTACCTCCGGCCTGACTCTAGGTAACTCCTCTGTGGACCAGGCGAAGACATCCCTGTTATGAATTAAGCATTGAATTAGCTCTTCCTTGAGGGGAGAGGGAAGGTCGCTTGCCACCCGAGTCAGACTTTCAGGTCGCTCGGCATATAGTTGCACCTCCTCCCACGGGATTGATTCTGTCGCTACAGGTAGAGGCTCTTTTTGAACAGTGTGCACACCCCTGTCTTGCGTTCTTTGATTTTTCCAAGCTTCCACTCGGACCATATCAATATAGCATTGTCACGAGACTCTCTTCTCTCCTTTAACTTCCCCGACCTGCTCGCCCACGGGGAATTTGATTTTTTGATGGAAGGTCGAAACAGCAGCCCTAAATTCATGCAGGACGGACCTTCCTAGAATGACATTATAAGAAGAAAGGGAGTCCACTACTATGAAAGTGCTCCTCCTTGTGCACACCAACGGCTCGGTGCCCAACAATAGGGCCAGCTTAATCTGACCCATGGGCTTCACTTCATTGTCCGTAAACCCATATAAAGATGTGACCACCGGCTGGAGTTCAGCAGCATCAATTTGCATCTCTTTGAATGCAGTCCTGAATAGAATATTGATCGAGCTCCCGGTGTCGACAAAAACCCGAGAAACTCGGTTGTTGGCAATGATGACCTTGATGATAAGAGCATCATCATGAGGCAGTTCTAGACCTTCCAGGTCTGCTGGCCCAAAGTTGATTACAGAGCCAGCAGCCTGCTCTTGACTGCATACGACAGTATGTACCTCCAACCGACGCACATGTGACTTGCGTGCTCTCCCTGAATCTCCATCGGTTGGTCCCCTAGATATCATGCCGATCTCCCTGACAGCGGCATTAACTCTGTTCTCAGCCTCCCGCGATCCCTCCGGTTCCTTCCCCCGACCGGGTTGATGGGTACTGGGTCCTGCAAGATCGGGACGAGATTGCCCGGCCTGTCCAGTCATGCCTCTTTGTTCCTCCATCATCCTAATCAACTGAGGGGCTAATTCAGGTGGAGGCAAACCCATCTCGGCAGCCTTCTTGGAATCTCGCGCGAACTAAAAGCAATGGTTAGTATCATGAGTGCGAGACCGATGATAAGTACAGTACTGATTGTTCCATGGTCCCGGTCGGGGAACATGCACAGCTGCAACTCGGGGAACCGGTCTGATCTCCGGCCAGGATGGAAGGCAAGTCTGGCTTCCCGGGCTCGCGGTAGAGGTTGAGGAGGTTGGGGTATTCTTTTTTCCTGCTTGTTGGTGGAGGGAGGTGGTCTATCAGCTTTCCTCCGAGCTGCTTGGGCTTTTCCCACTTTGATGTAAGAAGCAATCTTTTCCACCATCTCATCAAAATTCCGAGCTGGATTTTTGATGAGATCTCTGAAGAATTCTCCTTCCCCTAATCCGTGAGAGAAGACACTCATTAGAATCTTTGAAGTGGCCATGGGAACATCTTGAGCCACTTGATTAAAATGATTGATGTAACTTCTTAAAGGCTCGGTCGGTCCCTGCTTCAGGGCGAAGAGACAATGATCTGTCTTCTGATACTTCTTACTGCTGGCAAATCGACGCAGAAAAACCGTTTTGAAGTCCAGAAAACAGGTGATGGACCCTTGAGGTAGCCCATCAAACCACTTTAAAACCGAGCCAGCTAAAGTGTTCAAGAAAATCCTACACTTAACAGCATCACTGTATTGATGTAACAGGGCCGCATTTTTAAGCTTGCGCAAATGTTCCTCTGGGTCCTTGCTTCCGTCATATTCGCCGATTGAAGGAGCTCTGTAGCCCTTAGGCAATCTCTCGTTCAAGATCCTGGCCGAGAAAGGCACTTTCTCATCCGGATCTTCAGGGAATATTTCTGCCACGACAAGAGCCTTTACTTTCTTCGAGTCTTGCGGCAATGAACTTTCGACCATGGAGATTTGTGGTTGTTCTTTTTTGAGGCTATGGTCTTGGGGCTCTGGCTGATAGTATCCAGCACCAGGCTCACGATAAGGAACCTGAGGCAATATCTCAGGCTATTTTCTTTTAGAGCCCCGATCTAAGACAGGAAGGGGCTCCTTAGAAGCTTCCACAGGAGCTTGTTGCGGTCGCGAAACGGTCATTTGCTTCTCCTAGGCCGCTCGCCTCTTAGCCTCCTTGAAAAGCTCGTACTCTCCGGCGGTCATTGTGACATTGATACGCCCCGACTCCATCGTCACGTCCCGAAACAGGTTGTTGTGATTTCCCACAGACGACGTCAAATTTGATCCTGTCCGGAAGCTGAGTCGGATGGAGGTAGACCTTGGTGTACTGGATGTTGACGAAAGGTCGTGGAGGCGTCTGATCTACCTGGGGCCCCCTCTGAAAGGTTCGCACGGACGACTGATTGAGATTGACGACCAGGAAGATGACGCTGTCACTCTGCACACACTCAGACGATCTCCCGAGTCGTTAGGGACCAGAAACTAGGGAAAAAGTCCCCGGGTCAGGCCCTCCGATGCTCAAGTCAAGTACTTTTTCCCCAAAAATCACAGAGAAAGGACAAAAAGCAAAAGACTAGTGAGAAATGACGAGTGAGCGTACCTGCATAAGGGACAAGGCATCCCTTTTTATACTGCAATGGAAGTTTTTGGGTCTGACGGGTGTCAGGGAATGTCGGCTGTCAGGCTCTGTCTGGTGGTGAATGACACGTGGCGCCTCTTCATAGGCTGACGAGGTAACCAACCGGGGTAATGAGCCCTGACTGTGAGAATATTCCCTGACACGCTGATTGCTTTCTGACATTTTCTGACAAGCAGTTACGATTCCCTGGCTTGTTTGTCCTGTAGTGCCGAAATGCTGGGTCTGTCTGCCAGGTCTGGGTCCTGACCTGCACGCTGAGTCTGTATCCAGACCTGTTTACCGCTTAATATTATTCATGGCTTGTACCTCTCGACCTACACGCTGGGTCTGTAACCAGACCTATGATCCTTGGTTTGGATGTCCCGACCTGCACGCTGGATCTATATCCAGACCTGTGATCCTTGGTTTGGATGTCCCGACCTGCACGCTGGATCTGTATCTAGATCTGCCTCTATACTTGCTATCCTTGGCATGTACCTCTCGATCTGTACGACAGGTCTGTGTCCCGACCTGCTTCTATCCGCTGTTATCCATGGCTGGTACTTCCCGACCTGCTCGCTAGGTCTGTGTCCAGACCTGTTCCTATCCGCTGTTATCCATGGCTGGCACTTCCCGACCTGCTCGCTAGGTCTGTGTCCAGATCTGCTCCTATCCGCTGTTATCCATGGCTGGCACTTTCCGACCTGCTCGCTAGGTCTGTGTCCAGACCTGCTCGTATATATGTTACCCCTGGCTTGTGGGCTGTCTTCAACTATACCTGACCCATGGGCTTGGGCTCTGCCATAGATCGTTATCGGGGCTGGTCCTTGTCCGGCTTATGATCTCCTCCTTTGATCGCCCCGTCAGCTGAGACTTTGACCCTGGCCACGTACACTTGACTTTTGACCTTCCTGACTTCCACGTCAGCCTGATTACTGACTGGCCACGAAGCCTTGATTTTTGACCTTCCTGACTTCAACGTCAGCCTAACTGCTGACTGGCCACGGAGGCTTGACTTCTGACCTTCCTGACTTCCATGTCAGCTTAACTGCTGACTAACCACGGAGGCTTAACTTCTGACCTTCCTGTGGTGGTCATGCCTCAAAACCATATCATCTTTAGGACCCCACAAACATGCATCGTATCAGCTTAGCTTATCTCAAAGATGACACTAAGGGTGCGCTTGGTTCAGGGTTATTCTTGATAACCTTGGTTATCCATCCAAGGTTATCAACAAAAACCTTGTTTGGTTTAGATATTCAATGATTCCCGAATAATGTTCCATGCCTGACACGTCAGCAAAAGGGTTATGCAATCCGGAATCGGAAAACCTCAGAAAACTAAGGTTTTTCTTGATTCCGGGGTTAACGATTTTTTTTACCAAAAATACCCTCCGATAAGAAAAAACATGGAAAAAATGTAAAAAAAATATAAAAAAATGTTTTAAAAATTTTAAAAATTTAAAATTTTAAAAAAAATTAAAAAAATAAAATTTTTAAAAATTTTAAAAAAATTTAAAAATTTTAAAAAAAATTAAAAATTTTAAAAAAATTTAAAAATTTTAAAAAAATTTAAAAATTTTAAAAAAATTTAAAAATTTTAAAAAAATTTTAAAATTTTAAAAATAAAAAATAAAATAAATAAATAAAAATTAAAATTTTAAAAATGTAAAAAAATAAAAAAAAATATAAATATTAATAATATAAAAAATATAAAAACATTAAAAAAATAAAAAAAACATAAAAAAGTAAAAAATATATACAAGAAAAAGAAAAGTAAAAAAAAACATTAAAAAAATAAATAATAATAATAATAATAATAATAATATATAGTTGATTTTGTAACTGAGGGTAATACGGTAAAATATTAAACTAATGTATTCATTAAAACCTTCAAACAAATAAGTTTTTGTTGCATTACCTAGGTTGAACCAAACAACATTTAGTTATGTTTTATTCCTCATAACCTTGGTTATGTGATTAGTAGGTAATCACATAACCAAGATTATACATGATAACTTGAATCAAACGCACCCTAAAAGAAAGTCAAAGTGTTCTATTGTCCGGAAAAATAGGTAAGATATATACAATGCGTGAGGTTGGTTAGTTTGGAAGTTAGACGACAAGGTATGAGATGACTGTAATTGAACAAATCAAGTAAAAAGGTAGTGAGGTAAGCTGTAATCTATTATAATAAGAAAAATCTAAATTAATGACGGAAATATTTATCAAATTTAATTCGGTCACTAATTTAGAGACCAGAATTAAATTTGGTCGTTAATTAGCGACTATAACAACCGAAACTAATTCAAACGCTATTTTAAAGACCGAATTTAATTTTGGTCCCTATTTAGGGATCAAAATTAAATTCGGTCTCTAATTAGTGATCAAAAATAAATTCAGTTCCTAACTTAGAGATTAGGATGCCGAACAAGAACTACACATGCATTTAGGGAATAAGAATTTGACGACCGAATTTAATTGTCCCTAATTTAGGGACCAAATTTAATTTTGATCCCTAAATTAGGAAATAGGGGGTGAAAATTTCAGGGTCATTCTCCTTGTGCCACAAGTTCTAAGGGTTTGAGATACTTGATGTTAGCCTCTTCACTTGCACATATATATGTGAGAAGAAAATGCATATATAACACAATGCAAAGAAAACTTAATGTTATGTTTAATATTTAATTCATGTGACATTGTGCTGGATTACTGTTTATCAAAAAGGCGTTTGTTGTGGAAAAGAATAGTAATGACTGAGAATAATAGGAAATTATATTATTAAACTGGTCTTTAAATTCATCTAAAAAAATCATCAGTTACACAGTTGATAAAAAAAAAACTTTGTTTCACCATCCGTCAACTAAATCATTGTCTACTAACAAAACTGCGACAAATCGTGACAAATTTCTTAATTGAACCTGACCCGAGACCACCTACCTTTGGCCGAAATGAAAGGAGTTGGGTGGCACTGTTATATATAGGTGTCCACGTTGCTGCGGGTTGCGGTGGAGGCGAAGCTGCGTTGATTGCAACTTTGGTGTTGGCGCTGGCTTTGGTGACAAAAACGTCAAGGGAAATGAGCCTATGGCAACAGCGCCTACGACTAGGGCTGGTTGAGAGGGAGGGAGAGTGGGTGGGAGGAGCGGGCGCTGTTCTATATATATATATATATAGAGAGAGAGAGAGAGAAATCTTACCCTGCGGTGCGGTTGCTGCGGTTTTCGTGCGGTTTGCTGACATGGAAAGTTCCACGTCATCGCGAGAATAAGGCATGTCAAAGCCTTCAAACAAAACAAAAAATCGCGGCCGAGCGTTTCTCCTTCCTTCCTCTACGCTAACCCTAGCACAAGAGGAGCCGCGATTTTTCTCCTTCCTCCCTCTCCTTGTCTCGCGCCTCTCCTCCCTCTCCAAATCCCCTCCTCTCTCGCCGAAGCTCGTTGCGAAGCAGAGCCGCCCTCCTCTCCTCGTCTCAAAACACCTCAACACGCGAACCCTAGCCGCCGAAGAGAACCCCCTCGCGCTCCCTGCCGCGAGCCACCTCCTCTCTGCCAGCCACCTTCCTCTCCGCGAGACGTCTCCTCTCCGCGAACCCTAGCAGAGTGCGGTGCCGCTCAACCGTCTCTAGCCGCAAGCTCTCCCTCTTCGAAACCTGCCGCAAGCCGTCTCCTCTCTGTGAGCCATCTCCTTCCTCTCCGCCACCTTCCTCTTCGCGAGCCACCTCTTTCCTGGTCGTCGAGCCGTCTCCAGCTACAAGCTCTCCCTCTCAGTGAACCCTAGCAGAAGCGGCGCCGGCGCCTCCCTCTCCTCGAACCTTAGCAGAATCGGCTATCACCTTCCTGTTTGACTCTCCGCACACTTACCTCTTTAAATTTTTATGTTTAATTGAGAAAGCTTCTTCCTGTTTCAAGTTTCTATTATCTATTTGTGACAAAGATGTTTCATGCCTATCCAAATGGGTACAATCTTGATACTCAGATCACTTTTACAATTAAGATCTGTTCGATAAATGAATTCAATTTGGGGTAAAAATACTTACGTTTATGGCACTAAGAACTATGATACCTGAAAGAGATGAACTCATGTAATACTCTTTTTCATTTTTGGATTATGATATCATAGAGATTGAATAAATATAATTAGATGCAAATTATATTTGTTTTTTTTTTCTTTTTACCTTTTATAATACATGTTATGCGGAGAGAATGATAAGTTTGCATGTTGTTTGACCTTTTATGATAAGTTTGCATATTGTGTGCCCTTTTTATATTTGTTTCTTGCTTTTTTTATCTTTTATAATACATATCAGTTTGCATGTTGTTTGATTCAAAATTTTGTAACTTTTATATCGAATAAAACAGGTCGGTGTTGTAGCTGGATTTCAATACTCAAATGGTAAACCCTTTGATTTGATTTTAGCTTCCTATTTGAATTTCACAATCTATATTTTAAGATTAGAATTTATGTTTTAATGTTTATTTATTGTAATGTAGGGAAAAACATATGTGATATTTGTTGGACGAAACCCCGGTGTTTATGATAGTTGGGAAGAAACTCATACTCAAGTTAACAAATATAGCGGTGCATTGCATAGATCATATCTCAGTAAAGAGGAAGTATTTCGAGCTTTTATTTCATACAATGAGAAAGAACATGCTTTCATTGCCCCTACTGTCCAAAAATGTTCAAGCTCAACTTCGAGTTCAACTTCAACTGCATCTTCAAATTGTGGTGAAAAAATGAAGCAAACAGAGGAACTAGCGAAGTTGATAAAAAGTCAACTAGATTTAGCTGATGAATATCGTCGTAATACAGCTAAGATCACCAAGATGTGTGAAGAGATTCAAAAAAAATTGGACTCTGTTCATATCAGTGATTAATTAATAGACTTTATTTAGTTGGATGAATGTATTTGACGGTAGACTTTTTTATTTAGCTGGATGAATGTATTTGACAGTAAACTTTTTTATTTAATTGAATGAATGTATTTGAATGTATTTGATTCTGGTTGTAGAGAAACACTTACACTTCAAAGTAAAGTTATGAATCCCTTTTGTCTCCACTATTCTGCTGCTAAACTAGTAAACAAGGTGACCATGAATGGAGGACCATTATATAAATTGTCATGTAACTTTAGATGTGTCACAATAGAGTATTCCAATGCCTAAGTTTGTTGAAATTTTTACCAATGGCCACCAAGGGAAGAACAAGCTCCTGGATCCAAAGGCAGAACATGATAGAGCATGAGAAAACTCAGCATCGCAATACATGAGCTCCAACACAAGTTATTGATAGGTTTTGGACGGAAACTAATACCTCGTAAAGATCAATATTGCTTGGGATCCCTTCTATCATAGCGGCATCAATTGTTGCTCGAGTCTTCTCCATTATTTGACTCTTCTCTTTACATGTCAAAGCTGCTCTTTCTACAAGACTAAGTTCAGCTACAACCATGTTTTTAGCCAACACAATTGCATGTTTAACTAAGCAATTCTTCCAGAAGGTGATGGACAAGCTTGACGACCAACTAGTAGATTTCATCCACTTGCGCAAGTAGGCACTTCCATCTATGTCAAACACATGAGCACTGCTGCCTGAAAGGTCATCAACAGATCGAATCCATTGGACAGGTTGATCGTTTGTTTGCCTAAATTTTGTTATATTTGTATGCTTAACAAGGTGACCATGAATGGAGAAAAGTATGTTTTCGATGGCTTTGTTGATACAATCTGACCTGGCTGTTGTTTTGATGTTGACACTGATTTAAGTTTGTATCATATAGTAATTAAACTCAGACTGATTAATGATCAAGGTTGATCATGAGGAGAGGAGAAGTCCAAGTACGGATACTTGGCACGCAAGTCAGAGAGGGCTCGGTAGCTCGTTCTCTGGACCGGACGAAGTCAGAGAGGGCTCGGCAGCTCGTTCTCCGGACTAGGCCAGAGAGGGCTCGGTAGCTCGTTCTCTGGACCGGACGAAGTCGGAGAGGGCTCGACAGCTCGTTCTCCGGACTAGGTCAGAGAGGGCTCGGTAGCTCGTTCTATGGACCGGACGAAGTCGGAGAGGGCTCGGCAGCTCGTTCTCCGGACTAGGTCAGAGAGGGCTCGGTAGCTCGTTCTCTGGACCGGACGAAGTCGGAGAGGGCTCGGCAGCTCGTTCTCCGGACTAGGTCAGAGAGGGCTCGGTAGCTCGTTCTCTGGACCGGACGAAGTCGGAGAGGGCTCGGCAGCTCGTTCTCCGGACTAGGTCAGAGAGGGCTCGGTAGCTCGTTCTCTGGACCGGACGAAGTCGGAGAGGGCTCGGCAGCTCGTTCTCCGAACTAGGTCAGAGAGGGCTTGGTAGCTCGTTCTCTGGACCAGGAAGACGTTAGGGTTTAGGGCTGGGAGGCTCTAAAACTAACACAAGGACATTGGATCGGTCTGTTGACCGATCCAGTGATACTCTAGTTGTCTGGATTGGTCGGCAGACCGATTCAGTGATACATAGTCATCTGATCGGTCTCGTGACCGATCAGGAACCACACAGAAAGTTTCTGTGGGTTATCTGATCGGTCTGTGGACCGATCAGTAACCACACAGAAGCATTCTGTGGGTTATTTGATCGGTCTGTAGACCGATCAGAAAGAAGACGCTGGACTCAAAGCGAGAGGGGGATCGGTCTGTGGACCGATCCACCCATAGTCTGATCGGTCCACAGACCGATCAGACTCTTCCCAGACCGATTAGGATGAGTCCTGATCGGTCCAGAGAGCAACCGATCTACAACTTGTCGTTTGTTTCTGCTGCTCTGATTTTCCTGATTCATTATGATTCACCTGATCAAATCAGTTTGTTTCTGCTGCTTCTCTGATTTTCCTGATTCATTATGATTCACCTGATCAAATCACCTGATCAAATCATCTGCTGTGGTTTGTTTCACTAGAATCGGACCACTAGAATCATGAATGAAGGACCATTGTTCACAGTCATCCAAAATATTCAAGCAATAGGTTCGAATAACATTTATGCAAGATAGCAAACTTCATAATAAAAATTTGTAACGTTTGAAATGATAAATGTACACAATATTTGACACAACTAGAAGAAAACAGCAAAATGTAGCAAAATGTCATCCAAAAGTTTTCCGGTTAAAGTTCTTTAGGAGCTTTAACTAACTAATGTAGCAAAATAAAATCAAAAGTCTCGTGATTAATATAATTAATGCAAGAAAACAGCATCATTTCATCACAACTAGAAGAAAGAAAACAAGGTTCTGCCAGTGTAGCCAAACAACTTATGTACATCTTTCTTACACGAATTAAAATACAATTATGCCTAAAATCAGAATAAAATCAGCATCCCATTACAGCATCCCATTACATGAGGTAGCAACCTAAAACTCCAAGCTTGGTTCATCAATGCGAATCATCAATTATGATCTGCGAGAATTAATGTATGCAAATAATCAATTAAGCTTGAGCAAATAATGTATGCAAGAATTAAGACTAGATATAAAGCATATTATATTTTTCACATAAAATATGCCACTAAGTGAAATAAATTCATATACAATATTGTTACATAACTAAACATGCATATTACAGAAACAACAGTAGCACAACGAATACAACTGTTGTAAGTTATAAACTTTGTTCCTATATTTGTTACATGCTTATGTTTCAGCTACATTCAGTAAAAACATTATAACATTATATTTTACAGCATATAGACTTAGCAATGCATCAAGGGCTACGTGATCATCTAATACTATCTTGAATTCAGATAACTAGATAGGTATCAAATCTATTTCAGCAATTACATGCTTGACCTGGAACCTCCTCTTCCCTAGTTTAGTTCCAAGCTCCCAATAAAAAAAAAAGTTATACAGTATAAACAACAGACATGTCTAACACTTCTGATGTCAACATACATGCGTAGCACTAAAGCAACACAAGGCACAATATATAGACACGACAAAACGCCAAAACAAATATCAAAGTAAAGTTACATCTTCATACTTACTTTTCCCTTGATGCATTGCATTGAATCAAATACAGCATACCACTCAATTATTTTGAAAGGTAAAACTGGAAATTAGTGCACTTAAAGGAGCATTGAATTGTTATACACATAATAACTTTTCAAAAGAAAAATACTTACTTTTCCCTTAAAAGTTTTGATGACTTTAGCATACTGGGAGACAGCAGCTGGATCATCAGGATCAATTGTGATATTTTATTTCCAAAGAAGAAGCACACTGAGGGTAACATCAAATTTGTTCTTCACCTCGTAAAAGATGCTCTTCAAAATCTCTTCCAACACAAACATTTGATCATGAGCAACAAATACCACGCAAGACTGACCACGCAAGATCACATGTTTAGAAACTCTAATGCAGAAAGGTATCAAGAATTAAATAATTATCCTAACAAGAGTACTGAAATTAAAGAAATGCACTAAACCAATCAAACATACAAACAAAAAAAATAGATATACCAACCATAGTAATTACAACATCTTAGCGCATGTTATTAGAACCTGTAACAATAAAGATAATTTATTAATTTTATTATCTCAATAAACAATAAACTACTATAATTTAAAAAATTTAAACTTTGATAGTACCGGCTATAGATCCCAAATCCGGTTCATATGGGTCGTCAAGACTGATATGATTATTATCTTCAATTGATCTGATAATTGGCACATTGTCATATACAAAAGATAATAAAATAAATTTGTTTGCCAGATAAATTGAATCAACACATACCCTTGTTGCAAATTGGGACAGTTACGCTTATCATGTGACACTCCTCGAAGTCCGCACCCACGACAAAGCCTAGAATTTGATGTTGATTTCTCCTTTGATGATTTTAATATCTTTCCACATCCTTTAGTTCTTACTACAAAAGGATCAATAATACTAAGAGTCTCATCCATTGATTTTTTTCTTTGACTTCTATCACTGCATGTTGTATTAATGGACATCTCTTGAATTTTGTTGTAGATACAATCAAATTGTTCTTCCAAGAAGGTTGTCCTCTCAGTACTCAAAGATGCATCATCAACTAACACTGAAGCTTTGTAGGATAACCTCGAGTGCCTCGACATCAAATATCTTTCTGAATCTGGATCATCAATGACATTTTGCTCTCCTAAAGCATACATTGCTCCAACTTTTGCATATCGCGTCCATCGTTTGAGTATATACATATCAGGCAAATGAAACACTTGGTTGATACAAAAAAAAGCTAACATATGTCTACATGGAATGCCCTCAAACTCAAATTTTGTGCAGCTACACGATATGTAATCCCTTTGTTTGTCATGTGTGAGCACTCTTGATTTTGAGGAAGAGGAAGTTTATGTTGGACCCCGTGATAGTTTTGATGTGATCAACCAAGTTGGTTAGGTCCTACTGTGTTTGATCCCTGTGTCTGAGTGTGCAGGAGCTTAGGAACACAGGAAGTCGAGCGGAAGACGCAGCTAGCGAGAAGGACGGCACGGGAAGGGAGCTGACGGACTCGGTGCGTCCGAAGGACGAGAGAGCTGCGGAAGAGTACTCCGGTGGGCGTGAAGAGCGTGCGCGGCGTTCGAGGGACGTTAAGCCGGGACGGAAGGCTGCTCGAGGAGAAGGCCGGGAATTGGGTTCGGGTGAGCCCTATTCCGGTTGGTCGCAATCACCCAAAAGAACGGAGCTTCGGAAGCTAAAGAGAAGAAGAAAAGAAGACAAAAGAGGCTGAAATTACTGTAGCAGAAATTACTGTAGCAGTAACCTTGAAGGCGCCTTAAACACATTGAAGGCGCCTTAAACACATTGAAGGTGCCTTGAATGATTGTTTAAGGCGCCTTGAGCAGTCCAGGTTGACCGTTTGCGCTGCGGATAAAGTTTTATCCGCAGATCGAGTTGGAGGCACCTTAAACCTTGTTGGAGGCGCCTTGGACCCTCGAGATAGACTTTCCAGGAGCTATAAAAAGGCCCCTGGAGCTAGGAATTCAATAACAACTCAAGCAATCAATCTGTTAGCAATTCCTAAGCAACTAGTGAGCTTCAAAAGTGTAAAAGGCTTCTCCGCCTTCAGAGAAGGAGATTTTTCTTACTATGCTTTTCTACTGTCCTGGATTAACAACCTCCTTGGTTGTAACCAGGTTAATTCTCCTGTGTCTTTCTTTTTCTGTTTTATTAATTTAGTTGCTGATTTAAATTCTGAGTTGAAATCCGAGGAGGGTATAGTTTATTTTTGTTTTCAGCAATTCACCCCCCTCTTGCCGGTCTCCGCTGCACCAACAAGTGGTATCAGAGCCTGATCGCCTCAGAAGGACTAACCGCCAACTGAAGCACTACGATCAAGACGATGGCCGGAGCGAACATCCATCCCCCGAAGTTCGACGGAGACTTCGCCACATGGAAGCGCAAAATGGAGGTATTTTTTAAAACAGATTTTGATATTCTTATTACAATGAAATATGGTTTTGCAGCGCCGAAAGACAAAGAAGAAAACACATGGAGTAAGAAGGAGCAAGCCGATTTCGTCGCCAACGAAAAGGCGGAGTTCCACCTGCTTAGCGTGCTGCCACCACAAGAAGTAAATCGAAAGATCTCTGGGAAAAATTCCTGGAGCTGCACGAAGGTACTTCCGAAGCGAAGCTAGCAAAGCGCGACATCCTCCGGAACCAGTTAACGAACCTCCGGATGAACCAAGGCGAGAAGGTAGCGCAACTCCAAGCGAGAATCAAGGAGCTAATAACGCAACTAACGAACCTTGGAGAAGAGGTAACCAACCGGGACTCCATTCGATACGCGCTCAATGCCTTCCCGAGAACTCCAGAGTGGGCCTCCTTAGTAGATGCGTATTACATCTCTAAGGACCTCGAGATAAGTACGTTAGAACAATTATTTTCAACTTTTGAACTTCACGAATCTCGAGTTTCAGAACCCAACGGAGCAGAGAAGACAAGTCAGAACATTGCCCTAAAGGCAAAGATAAACAGTTCTGACTCCGAAGCCTTAGTCGACGAATCCGAAGCGGCACTACTGGTAAGACGCTTTAATAACTTTTTTAGTACTAATAAATTTAAATCGCAGAGGCATCATCGAAAGAAGAGGACGGTTCGCTGCTACAATTGCAACGAAGAGGGACACATCAAAGATGACTGTCCAAAGCTAAAGAGAAAGGAGAAAGAAAGGGCAAAGCCAAAATACAAGAAACCAGAACCCTCCAAGCACAAGAATCTGAAGGCCACCTGGTCAGATTCGTCATCCTCTGAATCGGAAGTCAAAGAATTCTCGGGACTAGCACTGATGGCCAACCATCAGAAAGAAGAAACGTCCAGCTCAGAGATGAGCATCGATGAAGGGGGAGGAACATCAGAAGAAGAAAGCAGCAGTGAAGGGGGAGCGTCACCAGACCAGGTAAGTAAGGTACGCAATCTAACCCCAACTCAATCTTTCAAATTTATCAAGTCTCTTTCTAAAGAGTTAGATCAATTAGAAAAAGAGAATGCTGAACTAAAGTTGAACTTAGCAAGAGCATGCCCGTTAGAAATGTATGATCATCTAAAATCAGAAAATGAAAATTTAAAATTAGAAATTGAAAAATTGAAAAATGATGCATGCTTAAAGAAATTTCCAAAGTCAAAAATTAGAACTTACGGTAAATTAAATTGGTATATAAGGAAGCATCAAGGTCAATTTAGAAAAATACCAAGAAACTATGTACCCCCTAGATTGTTGAATAATCCTGTAGGAAGGAACCTCTATTGGGTTCCAAAATCTGTGCTTAATTAATTTTTCAAAAATTAAAAGCTTAAAGTGAGAAAATTAAACATTGAAATTCTTTATGAAAGCTTTGTCTAAGGAAGTGGTTGTTGCTCCAATAACCAAGAAGGCCTAGTGTCTCGCCACGACCTGGAAGCTGAAATATTGAAATGAAAGGTTTAATTAACTTTCTGAAAAAGTATTTTAAAATTAGAATTAAATAATGCTTTGAAACTTTAATCAAATATTTTTGAAAATTTTGTTTATAAATTCATTTTTAGAAATATTTTTTTTCTTGAAAAATTCTAAAGACTTAATTTGCTTTTTGACTTGAATTTTTTTTTAAAATCCTTAGAATTTTTTTAGTTAGAAATTTTCTTCTGGAAAATTCTAAATGCTCATTCACTTGACTTAGAAATTTACTTAGGATTTTTTTTCACTTAGAAATTTTTTGGAAATTTTTTTCCCCATTTTTGCTGTGATCAAAGGGGGAGAGAAAAGTACAAGTTTAGGGGGAGTTAGAAAATTTTGAAATTTCTGTTATTATTTTTATAAAAATTGTTGCAATTTTTCTAATTGCAAAAATTATGCTTAACTTGTTAGTTTAGTAATTTTTTCTTTAAAATTACTCTTTATGTCTATTTTAACCCTAACTTGAACTTGGGTTGATGCACATTAAAAAGGGGGAGATTGTTGGACCCCGTGATAGTTTTGATGTGATCAACCAAGTTGGTTAGGTCCTGCTGTGTTTGATCCCTGTGTCTGAGTGTGCAGGAGCTTAGGAACACAGGAAGTCGAGCGGAAGACGCAGCTAGCGAGAAGGACGGCACGGGAAGGGAGCTGACGGGCTCGGTGCGTCCGAAGGACGAGAGAGCTGCGGAAGAGTACTCCGGTGGGCGTGAAGAGCGTGCGCGGCGTTCGAGGGACGTTAAGCCGGGACGGAAGGCTGCTCGAGGAGAAGGCCGGGAATTGGGTTCGGGTGAGCCCTATTCCGGTTGGCCGCAATCACCCAAAAGAACGGAGCTTCGGAAGCTAAAGCGAAGAAGAAAAGGAGTCAAAGCAGAAATTACTGTAGCAGTAACCTTGAAGGCGCCTTAAACACATTGAAGGCGCCTTAAACACATTGAAGGTGCCTTGAATGATTGTTTAAGCCGCCTTGAGCAGTCCAAGTTGACCGTTTGCGCTGCGGATAAAGTTTTATCCGCAGATCGAGTTGGAGGCGCCTTAAACCTTGTTGGAGGCGCCTTGGACCCTCGAGATAGACTTTCCAGGAGCTATAAAAAGGCCCTTGGAGCTAGGAATTCAATAACAACTCAAGCAATCAATCTGTTAGCAATTCCTAAGCAACTAGTGAGCTTCAAAAGTGTAAAAGGCTTCTCCGCCTTCAGAGAAGGAGATTTTTCTTACTACGCTTTTCTACTGTCCTGGATTAACAACCTCCTTGGTTGTAACCAGGTTAATTCTCCTGTGTCTTTCTTTTTCTGTTTTATTAATTTAGTTGCTGATTTAAATTCTGAGTTGAAATCCGAGGAGGGTATAGTTTATTTTTGTTTTCAGCAATTCACCCCCCCTCTTGCCGGTCTCCGCTGCACCAACACTTTAAAATTTCATCACGTGGTAAACTGCTGAGGCAACTCCTGCACATGTCTGTTGCACATAATAACTATGACTCTCGATCATTTCACTTTGAAACTCCAGCCATTTCTTTTTTGTGTACAGCTTAACCATTTGACTTTCCATTGGCCAGGTTGTATTAACTTTGGGATTCTCATTCATATCAATATGGTCCGCAACTAACTCATTGTGTCTTTGGTGTCTCAATGCTCTATTAAAACGTGTGATAAAATCCATTAATGAGTTCTTATTTGAGATATATTTCTTGAAAAATGCATGTGACCCTTCAGATCTTTGGCTACTTGACATTCCTGCAAAAAAGACATGACTAAAATATGCTGGCACCCATCTATGTCGTAATTCATACATCAAGGACAACCAATCATTTTTCTCTAAGTTAGCTTCCTTGATAGTCTCTTCCCATGACTTCTCAAAATCATCAGGTGTTGTAAAATTTGTAATGACATTCTTTATGCTGTGATAATGGTTTTGAAAATTCAAAGGGTCTAATTTTTCTGGGAATTTGTTCAATATGTGCCATAAACAATATCGATGCACTGTTTGAGGCAAAACCTGTGCAATAGCTTTTGTCATTGCAGGATCCTGATCAGTGATGATAATGTTTGGTGCACCTTTAGGCATGGCTTCTAAGAACTTTGTAAGCAACCAAATAAAAGACTCAGTTTTCTCATCACTAAGAAACCCGCAACCAAAAAGAATTGTCTGATGATGATGATTAACTCCTACAAATGGTGCCAAAATTAAACCATATTTGTTGGTGTTATAAGTTGTATCAAATACAATAGCATCACTAAATACACTATATGCCCTTCTTGAAACATGATCAGCCCAAAAGCACCTACTAAATCTGTTATCTGAATCAGTCTCGTAGGCAAAGAAAAAAGCTAAATTCTTCTCTTGCTCCGATGCAAAAAACTCAATAAGTGTTTCAGCATCAATACCCTTTTGTTCATCCCTTAGATTTCTCTCAAAGTTTCTAATATCAGTTTCTGTACAACCTACCCGTTCAGGGCCTCCATACTCTATCTCTAATAAACGGATTTGTTGGCAAGTTGGTACATTGGCCTCTGAAAATTGTGTTGTCAATGCTTTTTTGGCTGCCGAAACACTGCGATGTGAGCGTAGCAAATGCACCTTTGATGGAGTTGAGAGCGGATTACAAATAACCCAATCTGGTCCCATCTGGTTCTTGACAAATGCAATATTTGCCTTACAACCCGTTCTAACTGTGCCACGTGCTTTTTCCCTTATTTGTTGATCAGGATTTGGATGTTTATTGTGTCGCATTAGATCTGTATGCCCTTCTTTAAAGCATACAATTTGTTTCCATGTCACTTCATTTGTCATTTTATTTTTCCTGCTCGTGCTATTCCTTGAACTAAATCCAGCTTCTCGTGCATATTGGTTATAGAATGAATATGCATCCTCTAGAGATGAGAATTCCATTCCAATTTTTGGTTTTCGATCATCTGTAACTTGGGGAATGAATTCCTGATCATCAACTCTATTTTCTTCCATTTTTGGGCGCCCTCACATTTTATTTGACAATAGATAAATAAATAAAAACTGTTTTAATTAACAAAATAAAACAAAAGTGATTTTATATAGATGCAACATCAAATCATAAACATGATATAAATAAAAACTATTCCAATTAATAGAATAAAACAAAAGTGATTCTGATATAGATGCATCAAATCATAACAGAACATCATCTAAGTTAAACATGAAATTGACACATTGTATTGTTTCCATAGGATTTTCAACTTAGAATTTTCTTATTATTTAAATTTCCATGGCACATTCTCATATAAACAAGGAGATATGTATATTTGAGCAGAAAATAGATTATAATGGAACCACTAGTTGTAACAACAATTATAATCACCATTATTGTAATTGCAATTGACACCAGGTAAATCAACAATAATGGATCCAGTAGTTCTAAAGACTCAACTATTAGCTTTGACTATATTGATTGTATCCCACCATTAATCTCTATGGAAGACAATTGTTGTATATCACATCCTTTTAAATTTAGAGACTCTCCAAAAGTCGAAAATATAAAGGAAAAACTATGTTTAAGCTAGCACAATAGATATATGTTCAAGAAAATAAACGAAACCAGCCCAAACTAGATAACCAGTTACATGCACAGATTGAAAGTGATAATACAATAAAGTTGCAGGAAACCATTCAGCGGTCAGCTTACAAGACCCTTAAAATGTTGCGATTGATGTTTTCATCTCACATCAGTTTACTAGGGGCGAACAGATAATATCCAAAGAACCCTAAAATAGGGGCGAAATGGTTAGAGAAAGAGCTATTCACCGTATGCGGATCAGAAAGCCAAACAGCGCAGGCACGGAGGAAATGGAACCACCCAGGCGAGCAACGGATGAGATCGTAAAACCCTAAATAAAATGGGCAAATAATCACTTAGAAATACATTGAAACACGCACGAATGGAACATAGGAATAAATCAAGTATGGCAGTCGAGCGAAAATCGATCCATCACCTGGAAAGTAAAACGATGCGGAAACCAGCGTGATGAAAGTATTGATGAAGCGGAAACCAGTCGAGGAAAGTATTGATCAGCAGCGGAAACCAGTCGAGGCACCGGCGTCGCTTCTACTAGGGTTCGCGGAGAGGGAGAGCGTGCAGCTAGAGACGACGTGCAGTTGGAGATGGCTCGACAACCAGGAAGGAGGTGGCTCGCGGAGAGGAGCTGGACCGCGGCAGGTTTCGAAGAGGGAGAGGAAATCGGCTTCCTCTGGTTGGCAGAGAGGAGGTGGCTCGCGACAGGGAGCGCGAGGGGGTTCTCTTCGGCGGCTAGGGTTCGCGTGTTGAGGTGTTTTGAGACGAGGAGAGGAGGGCGGCTCTGCTTCGCGACGAGCTTCGGCGAGAGAGGAGGGGATTTGGAGAGGGAGGAGAGGTGCGACACGAGGAGAGGGAGGAAGGAGAAAAATCGCGACATGCCTTATTCTCGCGATGACGTGGAACTTGCCATGTTAGCAAACCGCACGAAAACCGCAACAACCGCACCGCAGGGTAAAATTTCTCTATAATATATATATATATATATATATATATATATATATATATATATATAGGAGGGAGAGTGGGTGGGAGGAGCGGGCGCTGTTCTATATATATATAGAGAATTGATATGCTGCGCGCCTGCACAGTGCGCGACTGTGCGCGCGCAGCATATCAATCGGTGTTTTTTATTTTTTTTTATTAGTTTTTAAATTAAAAAATAATTAAAAAGTTTCACATTTCCTTATATAAATTTCTAATACATTAATATATCCCCTTAACATATTACAATACTCAATAAATACTTAAATTAATTTTATTTTAATGTTTTTTTTAAACAAAACACTATAACCTAATTGGAAAACCTAAACGCTATAGGTAAAATCTAAAAAAAAAAAATAACTTTAATACTACAACCAAAGCCTGAACCCTAAAAATAAAATCATAAAGAAATTTTTTAATTATTTTTTAATTTAAAAACTAATAAAAAAAAATTAAAAAACGCTATCAATCCTGCAGCAGAAAAACGCCGATTGTTATGCTGCGCGCGCACAGTCGCGCACTGTGCAGGCGCGCAGCATATCAATCCTATATATATATATATATATATATATATATATATATATATGTTTGGATTTTACGGTAAAGGTTCCTTTGATTGATGTAGTCAATTCTTTAATAAGATTAGTTGTCCATTGACTCTTATGAACTAGGTATTATAATCTTAGTGCTACATAAAACTAAGATTTAAAATTTTAAGTCATACCGATTATAATGTGTCAATCTTAGTACTATATAAAATTAATATTTAAAATTTTAAGTCGATTAATTTATTTTATGACCGGGATAATATAATTCCATGTTTTTTCATACAACGCGGATATACTTTTTAAAATATAAATATTGTAATTAAAAATATTTTTACCAATATTTGCCTTTTATACGCTTACTACTTAGTTATATTTGAGATGTTAAATACTAAATTTAAAGTATTCTCTTGTAAAGTTAATATTTGATACTTAATTTAGCGTGAGGAGAAGTTCCCCGATTATACATGACAGAATCAAGAAAGTTTAAACTAGATTTTATTTAGAATTATTTTGATTAATTTAAAATTAAATTAATTTTTTATTATTTAATTGATAGTGGCATATTTATAAGCTTAAAAATTATATTTTGCACAAGATAGATGAAGAACTGAAAAAAATAACCATAAAAGGAAGAAAGTTTAAATTAGATTTCATTTGAAATTATTTTGATTAATTTAAAATTAAATTAATTTTTTATTATTTAATTGATAGTAGCATATTTATAAGGTTAAAAATTATATTTTGCACAGATGAAGAACTAAAAAAATTAACCATAAAGAGGAAAAAGAATTAACCATAAATAGAAAATAAAGAAGAAAAAGATTAAGAGACAAAGGAATTTGAATTAAATATCTTAAAAATAAAAAATAGTAATGAAAAACAGATTAAAATAATAATAAAAAAAAAAATGAAGGAAGTTGCGAGACTGTAGTTGCCTTCACGAGCTTAGAAGATTGTTCCGGTGGTAGTTGGCGAATAGAACGGAAAATTCTATCCATGTCGATGGGCATGACATTACATGGTATTTAACTATGGATAAAACTGTTAAATCATATTCAAGATAAACTTCTTTAGTGTATGTTATATGCAAGCGAAATCATGCTAATTGATGATAGTTAGATTAAACTTGAAGCTTTAATTAGGTTTAAGTTAAATAGAAATAGAAATAATTAGAAAATGAAGTTTCAAAATCAACAAAAGAATTGGAGGAATTGTTAATTTGGTTGGACTCAAAATACCTAAAATTGTTTAGTTATTTTGGATTTAGATATTGATGAATACATTATTTATATGAAATACAGTAAATGGTTGAAATAAGGAGGAGCTTGTGATATTATCATGTGCTCCTTAAGCTAAAAGAAGAAAGGTTATAATATTTTAGTACAACCTCGCCATTCTTTATTGGTAAAGATTCGATAATTAGATAGCCGAAACGTCGCATTGTTTAAAGTTGAAATCAAGAGCTAAAGGAGACGACATAAAGCTCTAGTTAATACAATAATAAAAGTGATTTAACTCAAAGCTTCAAGTCTCGATCTGATTCTGGGGTTCGGCCACCATACAGAATCAAAAATGTTTCAAAACAATATTGTTTCATGTCGGTCAAGTGCCAATCGCTCCATGGAGGAGGAGGAGGTGGCAAAGGAAGATGCTTACAAGGTAGAAGAGGAGACAAAGGAAGAGGACAAAGAGGTGGACAAGTGGTGGAAGAGTAGGAAGATGCAGAAAAAGTGGAGGAAAAGGCAGATGATGCAAAGGAAGAGGAGTTGGTTGCGTACCTCAAAGCAGTTGGTGGAGTGCATCTTGAAGTTAGGTTGAGCGCTCTCACATAACGGTTGGTGGGCGTAACAAAAAACTTTGCTTGTGCTGACCGAGACATCGAACAACATTTGAAACTTTGATTTACTTGATCAAATTTTTACTGACTTAGAGGAGTGGTGCTGTGGTGGAAGAGAAAGATGGAGAGGAGGAAGAAGAAAATGATGAAAGATAGAGGGAGGAGAAGTGGAAAGAAGGAATATGAAAATGAAGAAGACACTACAACAAAAATCCTCATAGACATCGGTTTTCCACCGTTGTCTATTACATTTTCGACCGATGTCTATGAAGGAGATGTAAAAGGTCTGTCATTTTAGACATCGGGTTAAAACCGGTGTAGTATCACTTAACGACACCGGTTTTCGAATCGGTTATGAACCGGTGTAGTATCACTTAACGACACTATTTCAGCAACGGTATAAAACCGATGTAATATTAGTTAATGACATCGGTTTTAGCAGGCGTGGAAAACTAATGTAATATCAGTATTGTCTAACGACACGGATTCAATTTCCGAAACAGTGAAAAACCGATATTATACAAACAAGTCAATATCCATGTAACCAGCACAAATATTATTCTTACAACATAAAAAGATAATAGGTATTGTACACATTAAATTCGTATCCACAAATTATACAAATATTCTTCTTACAATTGGCCAGTTGAGGTACCAATTAACCTACTGCTTAAGTAAGAAGTCCTTTTATTCAACTGTTCGACATCCATCTCTTTGCTTGATTTCTTCTTCCTCATGGAGGCCACCTTCTTTATCCTTTCCTTTACGTCAACTGCAAATGCATCTGCCACTTCAGCTTCAATGTCTCCTTTCTCCTATTTTTGATCATGTTCTTCCTGTTCCTTTGATGATTTTTCTTTCTTGGATTTCTTCTTCTTTAAGATTCTGTTCTCTGAAGGAGCACCAACACTTTCTTTATTCTCCCCTTCACTACTTTGCTCCAGTTGCTTCTTGTCTGCATAACAAGGATAAACAAATTCAGCACACATTAAACAATCACTTCATATGTATGAAGCAACTCAAGTGAATTAAAATTTACTATCTATCAAAAATAAACCAATTATGTGAAAGAAGACATTACCTGTCTCATTTTGTGCAGTATTACTATCTTTATTTGCAATGCCCATTTCATGTAGAAGTGCATCCAACTCTGCCATTTCCTTTTTCTTAAGCTCCTTCTTTGACAGTTGCCTTTCAACATCTTTGGGTGGTGCTGAAACAGGAGTAGGTTTCTCAATGGTTGGTTCTTTCCTAACAGCCTCTGGTTCATTTTCAGGTTCCTCAACATCATCATCATCACCCATGTCAAGACCATCATCCTCACTTTCACTTTCCTAAACACAGGAAAAAAGAGAGTACTTGTTATAAATAAATAAACTTAAATATATGATATAAACAAACATGTAAGAAAAGAACTGACTCTCACATGTGAGAGTAAAGCAAATAGTAGATAAGCATAATCACTAGCAAGCAACAGAATTAGCTAATAGGAAGAGAAGATTTTTATTTAAATAGATAAACTCAGAAACTCAAAAAGATTCTACTTATATTGACATAATAAATTTTTAAAAGAACAAAATGAAATAGGAAGAGAAGATTTTTATTTAAACAGATAACCTCAGAAACTCAACTTGTATTAGAACAATCTGCTAGCAATGTGTCCTATTCTTCTACAAACCAAAACTGTTATTGTCTTCTCAGAAAATGGGATAATATGAAAGAGTACCAAAGAATTAACAAGAGATTAATAAAAGTGAACTGATAAGAGTTAAGATTACTGATTTACGAAGGAAAACATACTCATACAGAGAATCCAAATGTAGAAAAATAGGAATAAGCATTACAATAGAATTCTTACAAACACAAGAAAATAAGAACAATAATTAAAATCAGCTGTCGGGAGCTTGATTTGATAGATCAAAATCAGCTATTTTTGCAACATCATCATCAAAGAGTAAAACATTACTTGACTTTATATCACGATGAATGATATGAGGCTGGGCTTTCTCATGCAGGTATTCCAATCCTTTTGCTGCTCCGACAGCAATTTTAACTCTTTGGAGCCATGACAACACTGGTCCTGGTTGTGCTCCTTTAACTCCTTTTCGTCCTGTGCATAATTATAGACATCACTGTTTGTTACTTTTAAATAAATTACTTGAAGTGCTAATCTTCTGAATCCATTGTCACTTTAGAACTCTCTAGGCAAGCTTGATACATGAAATCATAGTATAAAGCATCAACATAATGATGATAAAATCTCATCTATTGCTTCGCTCTGCGAATCTATTTTATCATTTAGTTCAGGAGTAAAATAAACATAAATGATTTTGAACTATCTGACCATATAGATGTTTTACTATCTATCACAGGGAGAAAGAAGGATTTAATGTGACATATAAATGATAAACATCTTCCAACAGTTGGAATGATCACGAGATGAGCCACACACAATTGGTTGTACTAGGATATTAGAAAACAAATTCAGAATAACATTTAATTAATTATAGTTTTCTGTGTTCCTTGAATAATTCTACTAAATTCTTTAATGCGCACATTTCTTTGTACTTCACAGGTTGTACATGTTGGTGAGAAATATAGACAAAAGCCAGCAGTCCTGCTCCCATGAAAAAACAACTTAGCCGCTTATCTTCAATCCCTGACATTAACTTAAGCCAAACATTTACCTGTTCAATAAACATACAAAGGAAAGAACAACACATGGTTCCCTCTGTTTAATTGATGAACTTAGGTTCAGTTTGTATTAAGCATTGTTATGGATATTATCATGTGGCAAAATAGTATTGCATAAGACCCATTGCAAAAATTACAAGTTGTCAAATGACAATTGACAAAGGCAAAGGATGAGGCTCTCCTTAATGGAAAAGGGGAATCTTAAACTGCCTGAGACAGTATGCTGATTTTTAGTGTGCTACGTGATAGATGTGAAAATTTCTAGTTTACTTAGCTTGATTAAAATGACATAAGGGTGGTAGATGTGAAAATTTATTTTAAACGGATTACTTAGGTTTTATCATAGGATATGTTTTGTAACAGATGTACGCTTAAATATTTTCATACACATTGCCACATACTCTCATCAACATAATTAACTTTAAAATTTTGACGCCATAGATGTCCACATGTATCTGTGTTCCTTATATAAACTATGCAGTTGAGTGGTTTAAATATTTTGGTGACATATATGTCCACATGTGTCTGTGTCCTTTATATAAATTATGCAGTCAAGTGACCAATCATATATTGTTTGTATATGTTTTCTAATACTTGATTTTAATCAATGTGCCATTGTAATAGCATAGTTGCAATAATGGATAAGTTTGCCTAAGAAAAGTTCATACCATGAAGAATGTCATGGAGAGACCCCATTGTAGCAAACTCATATGCTAACAGACGGAGATTTCCTTCAACACTGTAACCAACCAACTCCACGACATTCTCATGCTTCAGCTGTGACACCATGGAAACCTGTAAAATTGTTCATATGAGCATGACACCCCAACTAATAAGGTTAAACTAAGTATGACTAAAACCTGTGCCAAAAACTCTTGATCTCGCTGCTTGCTTGAATCTAATTTTTTTTTACAGCTGTGCTTCTCTCATTCTTTAGGACACCAAAATACACTCTACCAAATGAACCCTCCCAAATCAAAGCTTCATCACCAAAATTTTTTGTGATCTCCCTTATCTCGTCAACAGGAATAGCTGGGACTGCAATAGGTTGCGGCTTAACAGTTTGGGCACCCTTAGAAGGAGTATTGGCAGAAAGATAGGCTCCATCATTTCCTGCAAAATAGGCAACCATATTCATTAGAACTGAAAAATTGCTGATGATACCTCTAAAATAGATTTAGTCATCCAATTGAAATGGAAGAAGACTTAATTTGGAATAAAAAAACTCTAGTGGCCATTTTAGGTATCCTTACCAGCTGAATGACTTGCAACATAAGGACCACCACTGGCAGCAGTTCGATTATTATCATTCTCTTCGCAACATCCAAAGCACGACATTTTGTGTTTTTTAAGAGCGCTTGTGATGATGCTACCAGACTTGTAAGTTGTAACTAAGAAAACCTGTTTACAAAAGAAAAAAAATCCAGTAAACATGGGCACAAAGATGCCGCCTCCCCCCACTCCCCCGACGCTCCCGAGAGCGGATCCTGCGAAAGTGATTGTGGATCCGAGCGCAACCCTCCACCCTAGCTCCAGTTCCTGCCACCCCAAATTTGCAAACTTCCAATCTCAAACCAAAGCAGAAAAAACAGGAAAAAAGAACACGATTTGGTTGAGAGAAGAAGGGAAAGGGTTTCATACTGGCCAAGCGTGCGACTGAGAGCCATTCTTGGGGAGAGAATTCACAAGGCGACCGAGGAGAGGAGGCTTGTCGTCTTCCATGCGATCGCTGCGGTTGCTTCCTGCCTGCGCCGTTGACGACCCAAGAGGCCTCTCTGCTGCGATTGACTGGAGTCCTAGGATCATACTGCAGCAAAGGAAGAGTACAACAACCACATACCGCCCTCTCTCCAGATCTGCGGTCATGGCGGCGTCGGGGGATGGAATGCAACTCTGTCACCTCGTCCTCCATGGGTCAAGCCGCCTACGCTGCTACCCTCTGCGTCCTCAGTCAAACACAAGGCAAGCTGTGTTGTGCATCGATCTAGGAAGGGAAAGAGGGAGATGAGAGTGAGAGAGATAGTTGGATGGCCAGCGTCGAGGAGGAAAGTGGTGGACAGCACGATATAGGTTTAGAGGGAAGATGTAAATTTTGGTCAAGTATTGATGGGAAAATTAAATTATTTTATTTTATCATAGACACCGGGTTTTAAAAATCATTGTTAAAATCGGTGTCTATTAACGAAAAAAGGGCAGTCATAGACATCGGCTTAAAAAATCGATGTCTATGAGTGAAAATCTATGCTTATAGACATCGATTTTTGGAAAAATCGGTGTAAAATATTCAAAGACATCGTTTTTTACTTAAAACCAATGTTGTTCCACCGATGCCTATGAGGATTTTTCTTGTAATGAGAGGTGGCCACACATACCTAGACTCTTGCCATTGTTGACCTTATGTTGCTGCTATATTTGGCTATTTTCCTAGTTGCTCGCTGAGCTCTATCTCTTACATAATTTGTTAGGTTAGCATCATTATCACTCAAAAGTCTCACTTAACTTTATGTTAGTCTCCTTTTTCAACGGTAAAACTCCTTTCTTCTAATCAAGAAGAAATTTAAGTAAAAAAAATGTGATAGTGGGTTTCAGTCTTTGATTCTTTTCAGCAAAATGATTTAAAATTTTAAAATGTTAGCAGAATTGGATTTTCTCCATCTAATAATGGTACTATAATTTCTTTAAACTTCAAATCCATATCCTGAGAGAAACTCTGTTCTCCAAGCATGGATATCAAGAGGGAAAATTTTGTTGTTTGGAGGAAATGATTGATTGAAGTTAAGGTGAGAATCAGGAATCCTAATTGGACTTGCTGGATCAAGAAGCTTCCGTTCATGAACTATGTTATCTGGATTCTTTAGAAGATTGTTTAATTAGTAAAATTGTTTATATATATGTGTATATGGACTCTTATGTTTCTGTGTATAGTTTACAAATTATCTACAATTGCTTTTTTGCTATATTTATCTTCCTTGAAGTTCAGTAGGAGGATAGGATATGATCTTTATAAAAATAATGTTATCTTTTGTTTTTCCTTTTTTGTCTCAAACATCTTATTTCTCATCAGTCAGTTATGATCAGTTTGGTACCTGAACTTTCATTGTAGTAGAACATGAGCCGAACTCTTGGTATATGTCTACACCTCCTTGAGAATGGTAGATCAACTGTCAGTGTACACAAGTACATGCTTTTGAAGCCCCCGCGGGCTGGATCAATCGGTTAAGGCGTGACATCCTTGCACAATGAGTTGTAGGGTCGAAGGTCCACGGACGCGCACTGGATGAATAATCTGGGCCGGCTGTGTTAAATTCCGAAGACACCACGCTTTACCCGGGCCAGCATTCACCGCTGATTTACCACCTCCTAGGATCCCTGTGGGGCCAGGCCTAGGGGGCCGTTGGGCGGCGGGACCCGCCTTTTGCACAAAAGTACATGCTTTTGAAGATATTGAGAAAATGATTTGATTTCAATTTTTAACTTTTATCTTTTATCTTTTTTTTTTGTTTGCCTATGTTGTGGATCACTATTGATGGAAAAATACGTTGAATAATCTCAACACAAGACTTATGCATTCTATTCAATTCTTAAGAAATTATAAACAAGATAGATAAAATTATGGAAGCGTACCAGAATCCATAGTATGCAGTCGATCCTGGACAAGATCTTCAATTTACAGATCTTTCTTAGTATCTTGAGAGTTTTGTCGATGAGGAAACAAAGCAAAAGCCTCATATGTAAACTGGAATCATAACCCTTATTTATAGAAACATAAGTTTGCCTATTTCTAATTTGACCCCTCGACAAATTAGAAATCGCACATAGTATCCATATTAATTTATTCATAACAATTAAACCCTTAAGTCATATTCCTTAATCATAAATTAGATCACATTAAACTATGACTTCTTTAATTGATGACATTAGACATTTATAATTACAATTATAGTCCCAAAATTCTGACAATCTCCCACTGGATCATATGTGTAAACTTATAAATGTTAACCTTAATGAGCTCATAACTTTTGTCATCATAGCCGTAGGGTTTCCTTAACAATCTCGTCCATCAATTATATAGACATAGGATCAATGTAATATTCGTTGTATTTATCACAACTAAACCATCAATGGTCACATATATCAATATAATCAAATGACATAGATCAATTATGAATATGTAGCATGAAAATTACATGCAAGGTGATCTATTCATGTCAATTTTCAACTGGTCCTCTTTAACCAAAGTGAGATCAAAACTTTAACTTAAGTTATACAAAGTGTAATGAAGTAAACATTGAACTTTATTTCTGCAGATAATCTCCAAATACATAAGTTTCATCAACATAGCCAAACATATATAGTACAAACTCCCACTAGATCTAGATTTCATCAAATTTAATAACACCCATATGAGTGGTATGCTCATAGAAGACATTGGGTGGTAAACCCTTCGTAAAAGGATATGCTATCATGGAGTTTGTGCCTATGCGTTCTATTGAAATTTGTCCACTTTGTACTCTTTCTTTAACAATAAGGAACTTGATATCGATGTACTTCGATTTTGGCGAGCTCCTATTATTGTTAGAATATAATACAGCTGATCGATTGTCACAAAATAACTTCAGTGGTTTTTCAACCTTTTCCAAAATACGCAGCCCAGTGACAATTTTTCAGCCATATTCCATGATTAGATGTCTTATAACATGCTATGAACTCTGCTGCCATGGTGGAGGAAGCTGTCAATGCCTGTTTGACACTTCTCCAAGAGATAGCTCCGCCGGCCAACAGAAAAACATAGCCTGAAGTGGATCTCATGCTATCTTGGCATCCCGCAAAATCAGAGTCAGAATATCCCATGATCTCAAGAGTATCTGACCTCTTATATGTGAGCATGTAATCACTAGTTCTCTTTAAATATCTCATTACCCTCTTTGCTGTTTTTCAATGATCCATTCCTGGGTTGCTTAAATATCTACCCAATACTCAAACAATGTATGCAATATCCGGACGCGTACATACTTGAGCATACATAAGACTTCCTACAGCTGAAGCATAGGGAATCTTTTGCATTTCTTGAGTCTCGAGGCTTCCTTTAGGGTATTGTTTAAGACTAAACTTGTCTCCTTTAGCGACCGGAGTTTACCTGGTTTACAATCTTACATGTCAAATCTTTTAAGCACCTTATCGATATAGTTCTTTTGCGATAATCCAAGAATACATCGAGAACAATCTCGGTGTATTTGGATTCCTAATACAAAAGATGCGTTACCGAGATCTTTCATTTCAAAATATGTAGATAGAAATCTCTTGGTATTGTTTAACATACTTATATCATTTGTGGCAAGCAAAATGTCATCAACATATAGAACCAGGAAGATATGCTTACTCCCACTGAACTTATAATACACACAATCATCTACCACATTTACCTCAAAACCAAATGAGATGATTATTTGATGAAATTTTTGGTACCATTAACGAGATACTTGTTTTAACCCATAGATGGACTTCTTAAGTTTGCAAACCATACTCTTTGGATCTCCTGATACAAAGTATTCTGGTTGCACCATATAGATTGTTTTCTCAATGTCTCCATTGAGAAAAGCTGTCTTGACATCTATCTGATGAAGTTCCATATCGAAGTGTATGACAAGTGTCATGATTGTCCTCAAAGAGTCTTTCGTTGAAACTGGAGAAAATGTCTCTTTAAAGTCAATCCCATATTTTTGAGTATAGCCTTTAGCTACAAGACGTGCTTTATATCTTTCCACATTACCGTTTGAATCCCGTTTGGTTTTAAAAATCCACTTACAACCAATGAGTTTCACACCTTCAGGTAATAGGACAAGTTCACAAACATTATTGTCTTGCACTGACATATACTCCTCATTCATTGCCTCAATCCACTTTTGAGAATTTGACGCTTACATGGTTTGACGAAAGTTGATTGGATCATCCTCCGCCATACCATCATTTCCTCATGTTCATGAAGTAATACTATGTAATCATCCAAAATAGCACTCCTCCTTTCTCTAGTGGACCTTCGTAAAGGCACTGGTTCTATACACACTGGTTCTTGAGGTTGTTGAGTTTGTTCTTCTGGGAGTTGATTAACAATGTCTTGTTGTTCTTGTATTGCATCTTGATCACTGACAAGAATAAAATCCTGATTATTACCAGAAGCAATCATAGGAATATAAACTATTTCCTCTTGAAGAGTAGTGAGAATACATTCCTCCTTAAAAACAAAATCTGTTACTTTATTCTTCCCCCCAAACTCAATATCCTCAAAGAACGTTGTGGTTCCTATCTCAAAGTTGGTCTTTACTTTGGGATCATAAAACTTATAACCCCGTGATCGCTTAGAATATCCAATAAAGTAGGTACTCACAGTTCTGGAGTCCAGTTTCTTTTCATGTGGCCTATACGGTCTAGCCTCAGCTAGACATCCCCAAATATGAAAATGTTTGAGACTTGACTTTCGCCTTGTCCAAAGCTCAAAAGGTGTTTTAGTAGCTACTTTAGTGGGTACTCGATTTAGAATGTAAGCTGCTATCTTTAATGCTTCTCCCCATAGTGACATTGGTAAGGTTGAATGACTAATCATACTCCTTACCATATCCTTAAGAGTTCGATTACATTGTTCAGCTACACCATTCATACTTGGTGAGCCTAACAAGGTGTACTATGGGATGATTCCACACTCCTCTAGGTATTGAGCAAAAGGTCCTGGACGTTGCTCACCTGAACCGTCATATCTGCCGTAGTATTCACCACCATGATCAGATCTGACTTTTGTTAATTTTTTTGTTTAGTTGGTTCTCAACTTCAACCTTAAATGATTTGAAAACGTCCAATGTTTGAGTCTTCTCATAAATAAGAAATAGGTATGCATATCGAGAATAATCATCAATGAATGATACAAAATATTGTTGATCATTCCAAGAAGGTGATGGAAATGGTCCACAAACATCTGTATGTATCAATTCCAATACTTCTATAGCTCTATATGCACCATCTTTCTTTCTTTTGGTCTGTTTGCCCTTAATGCATTCAACACAAACATTTAGGTCAGAAAAATCAATGGAGTGTAAAATTTCATCTGATACAAGTCGTTCAACTCTATTTCTAGAGATGTGTCCTAAACGTTTGTGCCATAAGGCACCTGAGTTTTCATTATTAAATTTACGCTTAGTACCACGTGATTCCACATTTAGGGTTTCAATATAGGAAGCATTTATATCAAGCATATATAGATTGTCATAAATTATAAGTGAACCGGTTCCAACAACAATAGAATTAATAGATAAACTAAATTGACAATTTCCAAACGAACAACAGTAACCTAATTTGTCCAAATTAGAAACAGAAACTAAATTCCGTCTAAATGACGGTACAACAAAAGTATCTATTAAGTCTAAATAGTAACTGTCACGCCCCAGGTAGTCCCTGTCCGAAGAAATTTCGGCAGCATCTCCCCTGTACGGCGGACAATATGAATCTCAGTATACATATATCTATACCTCGGCCACACTCGGCCGGAACAATACAGTACAAATAAGAAACAAACCACGCAGTTTATATCAATATTCCACACAGCTCAACATATACTCAATCCACGCAGTTTAATAAGGAAGAACGATATAAAACCAACAAAGATATACGTACACATCATACTCCACTACAACGAAGAAAACAAATCCACGAAGTAGTGTGAAAATCTGCAGCGGAAAACAAAAGCAGCAAACCCAAAGGTTCGACATAAAGTCCACAATACAAACCCACAATACCAGTATATAAGACGCAAGAGCAGAATAAATCCGACAAGGAAAATCCTCGCGCTAAAGGGGCTAGCGACTGGAATATCTCTCGACGGCCTCAACCTGAAATGGTAATAAAAACGGGGTGAGTTCAAAGAACTCAGCAGGTAAACCAATAGACATGTACAGCAATATATATCCACCAGTAATAGCCTAAGGTACAGTCTCCTAAACCATGGGATCAAGAGTACAGTTCTCTAGCCATACAACCTACGGTATAGTCTCCTAACAGAATAGCAGATATGCATAGCTGAAATAAACTGTAGTAACCAGCAATAGGCATAAAGTACAGTCTATAGCAAGAATAATAAGAAAATGCATAACTGAATTAAACTGTACTCACCTGCGAGGCTTGTGCAACTGACTGTAAACACACACAGATAAAGATAGTCAGAGCAAAAGCATATAACCTGTATGCATGTCAATCATATGCAATCACCAAAATGCATCAATCATAATTAATGCAATCTGTGCACATGATGCAAATGACATGGTCACCCCTGACGCCAGTCAGAATCTCACACACAATGGTGAGACCGCGTGACACCGTGCACTCTGTCGTCACTACCCCTGAAGAGTGACCGAGTGGACGGGATGCACCGGAGTACACCTATCCTCCAACCTCACTATAGGAGGGAGCGCCATGCTCTCATCTCCCGGTACACAATGACGGGGAGGGACCCCGGTGTGCTACCACGCTGCCTATCACACTACCCATGAGTGGAGCCTTCAGCGGAGCACCACCGAGCAACCTACACACCCTGTGTGCTGTGCCACTACCCATGCAGTGGTCACGTGGTGCGCAGGTCAATGTAGCCGGCCGACGAGCTCAACAATAATGGAGTCGTCAATCGCCCAGCATGCAATCATGCGATATGGTGCATGCGGCTACAATATGACATACCTGAACAAAGCCTCCTCCATATGTGTAGATGCCAAACAGACAAACACATATATAACAATGATAAGAAACAGCATAAATCCAAAGACATCACATATAACAATGATGTAGGTATCATGAATCCAAGAGCATGTATCACACATGTAAAGCAACTAATCCAGTAGAGTAGAGCACTATAGATATACATCTCTATGAACATATATACACATGGCAAGAGATAAACTATCCAATCCTGAAGTAAAGCAACTAGCAGATGAAGCATGTGATAGGTATCAACTAGCTAAGCCCAAGAGAGAGAATAATCTACTATCTACCACTAGTAAGTATATATAAGCTACACATATCATAAGACATTATCAAAAGATAAGTCAGAGGGTACCCGCCTCAAATAGAAGGTAGTATCAAGCCAAATCCAGACGCCCGTCTCGAATCAGAGTCCTACGTCAAACAACATATATATATATTATTTAACTAGATCCAAAGAATAGCCAAATAAAATCCCTAAAATCAAATTAGGGCAAAACCCTAATCACATAACCACAACTTACCTAACTAAACCTAATGGTCGATTAGGGTTAGTTACCTATTCCCTAACCACCAATTTGATTAGAAATCCAAACTTAGATTAGATCCAATAGTTAATTAGGGTTAATTGCTTAACCCTAATTATTCCATTAGATTAAATCTACGTAAATAAATCTAATCATAATCAACAACTAGTAATCCAAATACTCCTAATTCATATCATAAACCTAAATTAACTAACCTACAGCAAGATCAAAAACCATACCTCAATTCCACAGCTACTGTGGCTATTGGGATAAGAGGATTGTTGCTGCCGAGACCAAGCAATTTTTGGAATCAAGAACAAGAAACCTAGCCACACCTATTGATCCACAGCCCTCAATTTCACCGCAATGATCACAATTCCAGCCTCACAGCAACAGACCCTCACTTCACTGATCACCAAACCTCACCTGGAAATCAATCCCGTGATCTAAATCAGCCACAAAGAAGAGGATCAAAATCATCTAGCACCAAAAGATCCAAAGGCAAAGCTCCGGCGATGGATCTAAGGCATGGATTGAAACAAGAACGCAACAGAAGGTTCGATTGCTTACCTTTGAAGCCCTAATCGCCCCTTTCACGCCGGCGGTCGGGTGGCACGGCTCGATCCAGATCCGGCCAGTGAAGAGGTGGATCGCACTATGAGCAGCGCGAGGAGAGAAGAACGGAGGTCGATCGGTTGGGTGTCGGCGAATCTTGCTCCTCACCGTGCCCTAGCCACCTCGCCGTTGACGCTCAGCCGCAGAACTCACCGGATCAGGACCCCCGATCGGATCCAGCTCCTCGGCACCGTCGAGCTCCGATGATGAGTCTCCTTCGGCCTCGGCGCCGAGTGATCCGCGAGAGAGGGAGAGCACAGAGACGGAAGGGAGATCGGGGAAGTAAGGAGAGGAGGAAGACTCGGGTGATCGGCGTCGGGTTTGGGGAAACGACACTTGGGAAGGGAATTTAAAGAAAAGAAAATGATTTATAATTAAAAACATTTCCTCACTTAAATGGGTATCCCAAATAGGCCTTATCCGTACCCGGAATTGATCTCCTCAAAACTCGTCGTACGAGCTCCGAAAAATCCCCAGAAAATTTCTAAAAATTCCGGAAAAATTCTATAAGGCTATTTCCCAAATAACCTTATTTATTTAAATTTTCCGAGATCTCACATCCTCCCCTACTAATAAAAATTTGGTCCCCAAATTTCGCTATAACTAATGAAACACTAAAATATAACCAAACAATAGAAATGCTGGAAGGAACTCTAACCCACATACCTCAATTAAAAAGATGGGGGTATCGAGCTCGGATCGTATCCTCGAGCTCCTAGGTAGCCTCCTCGTCAGAATGATATTGCCATCCGACTTTAACTAGCCAGATCATCTTGTTCCGCAGCTGACGCTCTCTGTGGTCCAGAATCCGTACCGGAACCTCCTCGTAGGTAACGTCAGGCTGAATGAGAACTGATATATTTGACAGAACTTGTGCTAGGTCGGATACGTATCTCCTTAGCATGGACACATGAAATATATCGTGAATGCCTGTCAGAGACGGTGGTAGCGCTAGACGGTAAGCTACCGCTCCAACCCTCTCCAAGATCTGGAAAGACTCAATGTATTGTGGAGCTAGCTTACCTCGGAGGCCAAATCTCTTCACTCCTTTTGTGGGTGAGACTCTTAGAAATACATGGTCTCCAGTAGAGAACTCCAGGGTCTCCGTCTACGATCAACATAACTCTTCTGACGGTCCTGCGCCTCGGACATCCTCCGTCTAATAGTGCGGACCAACTGTGCCTCCTGCTGAGCTCTATGAGATCCTAGCAGCTGGGTCTCCCCAACCTCCTCCCAGAGGGTGGGTGTCCGACAAGGCCTACCATACAACGCTTCAAACGATGCCATCTGAATAGCCGAATGATAGCTGTTGTTGTAAGAGAACTCCACTAATGGCGTGGTCCTCCCAGCGCCTCCGAAGTCCATGACACAAGATCTCAGCAAGTCCTCCAATGTCTGAATAGTCCGCTCTGATCGCCCATCCGTCTGCGGATGGAATGCCGATCAAACGAAGCTGTGTGCCCAAGGTCTGCTGCAGACTCAGAATCGGGACGTGAACCGTGGGTCTCTATCTGATATCCTGCTCAAAGGAACACCATGTAATCTAATAATCTCACGACAAGATAATCTGCTAATCGATCCGGAGAATCAGTCTTCGGATCGCTAAAACGATCAACGATTACCCAAATCGCATCATGGCCTCGTCGAGTCCTAGGCAAACCAACCACGAAGTCCATAGTAATGTGCTCCCACTTCCACTCGGGAATAGGGATCCTCAAGTAATCCAGGTCTCCGCTCGGCCTTCACTTGCCGAAGACAAGACATCTAGCTACAAAATCTGCGATGTCTTCTTCATACCGCTCCACCAATAGAACGCCTCAAATCACGATACATACGGGTCCCACAGGTGGATAGCAAATCTAGAACGATGAGCCTCCACAACTCCATGACCGGGTGAGACCGAGGTACACATAATCGCCTCGGAAATAAACAATCCCTCATCGCCTCGTAAACTCACCGTCCGAAAGCTATCCGTCGCTAATGAATCAGAATGCCGATCTCCGCCTGGGCCCTCGAATCCTCATCCTAATCGACGATCGAGCCACCATGGTAACAAGAATACCCTCTGTCTGTCCTACCCCTCAAGGCCCAACTCGGAGAATCCTCAATCAAGTCCGTGACTAAAACTCGGTGACAAGCTAAAGTCCTCTCGACTTCGCTAAGTGCATCAAGAACCACATTAGCTTTACCCGATGGTAGCTAAATAGTACAATCATAATCCTTCAGAACTCCATCCATCTCCTCCGTCGGAGATTGAGTTCCTTCGGTGAAAATATATTTGAGACTCTTATGATCGGTAAGAATCTCAAAAGTAATACCATAAAGATGATGTGCCAAATCTTCAAAGCAAAGATAATAGCGGCTAGCTCTAAATCATGTCGGGTAGTTCTTCTCATGCTCCTTCAACCGACGAGAAGCATAGGAGACTACCCACCGTCTGCATCAAAACAATGCCCAAGCCCAGGCGAGATGCGTCTGTGTAAAGTACGTCATCACCGGAAGGTAAAACCAAAGCTGGTGCCGATACCAATCTCCGCTTCACTCCCGGAAGCTGGTCTCACAAGCCTCGACCACGTGAACTTCACGCCTTTCCTAGTCGGCGTGTCAACGGCATAGCAATCTTGGAGAAACCCTCAACGAATCGTCGGTAATATCCAGCAAGCCCAAGAAACTACGGATCTCCTGGATCGACTTCTGCTCCCAGCCGGTGATAGCCTCGATCTTCCGAGGATCTATGAAATACCTCGGCTAGAAACCACATGTCCTAGAAAACCAATCAAGAAAGCCAAAATGCACACTGCTGAACTTTGCGTACAATGATGTCGCCTAAGAGTCTCCAAGACTATGCGAAGGTCCTGCGCATGTCCTCCTCGGAACGTGAATAGATCAATATGTCATCGATAAATACAATCACAAACCGATCCAGATACTCCAAAAGATACGGTTCATCAAATCCATAAATCTGCTGAGCATTGGTAAGCCCAAATGGCATTACCAAAACTCGTAATGTCCGTAGTGCGAACATCGCCTTCAATATCGAATCTCTAACTTTCATTGATGATATCCGCACCGCAGATCAATCTTAGAATACACCGACGTATCTCTGAGCTGATCAAATAAATCCTCAATCCGAGGCAACTTATTTCCGATAGTCAATGATTCACCGCCTATAATCGATGCACAACCTCGTAGTACCATCCTCCTTCTTGACGAATAATACCGGAGAACACTAAGGTGGAATACCGGGGTTCTCCACAAGGACATCGAATGCCTCGCCTGCATGCTATATGCAATCGCTGCAGGGGAGTTGTCCTCTCACGACGATGCGAAGATTGGGCTTCGGTCCCAGATCGACTAAACCTGTCCTCCCTAACGTAAATCCCTAGCTACATGCCGAGCCTTCAACAGCCTCGGCTCAAGTGCTCAGGCATAATAATAGCAACCGATCATTCCCAGGTGCATGCACAGTGATGTGATCTCGGATCCGTGACGGTGCAGTGTCACCGTGGGTTGTTTCGCTCGCTGAAGACCGGAACGCCCGATGAAGATCGCCCCGACTTCCGGTCGCCCATTGACCCAAGTACCCGACCTATCTCGAAAAGGATCGCTCTTGTTGTCCCAAATCTGTGGTCACTGGGTTTGTCCGGAAGTCCGATCAGCTTCCTTTTCTTGTCCGCATTTACTCTCGATGAGCTAACTCAATCATAAGAGTTCTACCAATGCCTCTATGTATGATGAACTACCAAAACCGGCAATCTTCACGAAGATGCCCGTCCAGTCAAATGAAGCATACGAGATCTATCCTCGATAACTAACTCAGGACACTGGCCAACCGATTAAATTCGACATTATACTCCATCATCGAGCGATTATTCTGTCCAAGACTTAGAAAATCCTACCGTCGTGTCATCCGATACGCCCGGAAAACACCGACTCTCGAATGCCTCTCTAAATCTCATATATATAACATGCTCGCCTATGATCGAGCGCTGTGTGTCCCACCGCATCTCCGCCCATCTCGTAAGTGGTAAGCAGCCAGCTCTCCCACTCGGAGCGGGCCATGTAAAAGAATGTCCATTCCATAGACTCTATCCAAGATTGAGCCACGCGGATCAGTCTCCCCGTGAAATAGCGTGAATTGGCTTTTCACCAACTCCGCCAAGGATCCATGCTCGTGCCACAACCATATCCGTAGATATCGCTGCGGTACTGGGCAGAATCACTAGAGTTGATCTTATGGGTGGTACTGATGGATAGGTTGGAAGAGGTACCACTAGTGCTGCCACATAAATAGGGTAGGAACCACTAGTGGAACTACAGAGTAGGCATAAGTAGGGACGACTAAAGGTACGATGGGCGGTACCGGGTAAGATGTAACCGGTACTGCTGGTGCAGGTACCGAGTATGTAGTAACCAGCACAGATGTCTGTGGTGGTACCGAGTACGTAGTAGGCATGGCTAGAGAAGGTGCCGAGTACCCTGTAGGTACTACTGGCGGTACAGGCGAGGTAAGTACCTCTGAAGTCGGAACCGTCAGGATCTGACAGTCTAACGTGGTCACAATACCCTGAGGAGTCTATCCCTGACGGACAGGCTCAACCCTAACAGAACTCTCTGGAGACTCTGTCTCTAGAGAATCGATCGCCCTCATACATGTGCGACCACGTTTAAGTACTAGAACACGTATCATATATGTAAAAAAATGTTATACAGATATCACTACAGGTATGAAAACTATAAAATTACCTGATTTACCTATTGCCGTCTGGAGATATCCTGTCGCTGCTTAGCCCCAAATAGATTCAATAAAATCTCGTCAAGAAACGAGAAAATCGACGGAAATCCGTACAATCCGAAATACCGAGAAAGGCTCACGAAAGTAAGCATCGTAAATCTGAAACCCGACAAGTAGGTATCGCAAAACTTTGCTCTGATACCAAATAAATTGGTATCAGATAAACCTCGAAAATCCAAAGCGAAGAGCAAATATCGTGAGCCTAGCTCTGATACCAAAAAAATTGTCACGCCCCAGGTAGTCCCTGTCCGAAGAAATTTCGGCAGCATCTCCCCTGTACGGCGGACAATATGAATCTCAGTATACATATATCTATACCTCGGCCACACTCGGCCGGAACAATACAGTACAAATAAGAAACAAACCACGCAGTTTATATCAATATTCCACACAGCTCAACATATACTCAATCCACGCAGTTTAATAAGGAAGAACGATATAAAACCAACAAAGATATACGTACACATCATACTCCACTACAACGAAGAAAACAAATCCACGAAGTAGTGTGAAAATCTGCAGCGGAAAACAAAAGCAGCAAACCCAAAGGTTCGACATAAAGTCCACAATACAAACCCACAATACCAGTATATAAGACGCAAGAGCAGAATAAATCCGACAAGGAAAATCCTCGCGCTAAAGGGGCTAGCGACTGGAATATCTCTCGACGGCCTCAACCTGAAATGGTAATAAAAACGGGGTGAGTTCAAAGAACTCAGCAGGTAAACCAATAGACATGTACAGCAATATATATCCACCAGTAATAGCCTAAGGTACAGTCTCCTAAACCATGGGATCAAGAGTACGGTTCTCTAGCCATACAACCTATGGTATAGTCTCCTAACAGAATAACAGATATGCATAGCTGAAATAAACTGTAGTAACCAACAATAGGCATAAAGTACAGTCTATAGCAAGAATAATAAGAAAATGCATAACTGTAATAAACTGTACTCACCTGCGAGGCTTGTGCAACTGACTGTAAACATACACAGATAAAGATAGTCAGAGCAAAAGCATATAACCTGTATGCATGTCAATCATATGCAATCACCAAAATGCATCAATCATAATTAATGCAATCTGTGCACATGATGCAAATGACATGGTCACCCCTGACGCCAGTCAGAATCTCACACACAATGGTGAGACCGCGTGGGTAGGGCTGTGACACCGTGCACTCTGCCGTCACTACCCCTGAAGAGTGACCGAGTGGACGGGATGCACCGGAGTACACCTATCCTCCAACCTCACTATAGGAGGGAGCGCCATGCTCTCATCTCCCGGACCCCGGTGTGCTACCACGCTGCCTATCACACTACCCATGAGTGGAGCCTCCAGCGGAGCACCACCGAGCAACCTACACACCCTGTGTGCTGTGCCACTACCCATGCAGTGGTCACGTGGTGCGCAGGTCAATGTAGCCGGCCGACGAGCTCAACAATAATGGAGTCGTCAATCGCCCAGCATGCAATCATGCGATATGGTGCATGCGGCTACAATATGACATACCTGAACAAAGCCTCCTCCATATGTGTAGATGCCAAACAGACAAACACATATATAACAATGATAAGAAACAGCATAAATCCAAAGACATCACATATAACAATGATGTAGGTATCATGAATCCAAGAGCATGTATCACACATGTAAAGCAACTAATCCAGTAGAGTAGAGCACTATAGATATACATCTCTATGAACATATATACACATGGCAAGAGATAAACTATCCAATCCTGAAGTAAAGCAACTAGCAGATGAAGCATGTGATAGGTATCAACTAGCTAAGCCCAAGAGAGAGAATAATCTACTATCTACCACTAGTAAGTATATATAAGCTACACATATCATAAGACATTATCAAAAGATAAGTCAGAGGGTACCCGCCTCAAATAGAAGGTACAGTCAATCCAAATCCGAAGTCGAGACGCCCGTCTCGAATCAGAGTCCTACGTCAAACAACATATATATATATTATTTAACTAGATCCAAAGAATAGCCAAATAAAATCCCTAAAATCAAATTAGGGCAAAACCCTAATCACATAACCACAACTTACCTAACTAAACCTAATGGTCGATTAGGGTTAGTTACCTATTCCCTAACCACCAATTTGATTAGAAATCCAAACTTAGATTAGATCCAATAGTTAATTAGGGTTAATTGCTTAACCCTAATTATTCCATTAGATTAAATCTACGTAAATAAATCTAATCATAATCAACAACTAGTAATCCAAATACTCCTAATTCATATCATAAACCTAAATTAACTAACCTACAGCAAGATCAAAAACCATACCTCAATTCCACAGCTACTGTGGCTATTGGGATAAGAGGATTGTTGCTGCCGAGACCAAGCAATTTTTGGAATCAAGAACAAGAAACCTAGCCACACCTATTGATCCACAGCCCTCAATTTCACCGCAATGATCACAATTCCAGCCTCACAGCAACAGACCCTCACTTCACTGATCACCAAACCTCACCTGGAAATCAATCCCGTGATCTAAATCAGCCACAAAGAAGAGGATCAAAATCATCTAGCACCAAAAGATCCAAAGGCAAAGCTCCGGCGATGGATCTAAGGCATGGATTGAAACAAGAACGCAACAGAAGGTTCGATTGCTTACCTTTGAAGCCCTAATCGCCCCTTTCACGCCGGCGGTCGGGTGGCACGGCTCGATCCAGATCCGGCCATTGAAGAGGTGGATCGCACTATGAGCAGCGCGAGGAGAGAAGAACGGAGGTCGATCGGTTGGGTGTCGGCGAATCTTGCTCCTCACCGTGCCCTAGCCACCTCGCCGTTGACGCTCAGCCGCAGAACTCACCGGATCAGGACCCCCGATCGGATCCAGCTCCTCGGCACCGTCGAGCTCCGATGATGAGTCTCCTTCGGCCTCGGCGCCGAGTGATCCGCGAGAGAGGGAGAGCACAGAGACGGAAGGGAGATCGGGGAAGTAAGGAGAGGAGGAAGACTCGGGTGATCGGCGTCGGGTTTGGGGGAAACGGCACTTGGGAAGGGAATTTAAAGAAAAGAAAATGATTTATAATTAAAAACATTTCCTCACTTAAATGGGTATCCCAAATAGGCCTTATCCTTACCCGGAATTGATCTCCTCAAAACTCGTCGTACGAGCTCCGAAAAATCCCCAGAAAATTTCTAAAAATTCCGGAAAAATTCTATAAGGCTATTTCCCAAATAACCTTATTTATTTAAATTTTTCCGAGATCTCACAGTAACCAATGCTTAACAACAATCTAAAATGCCCTATTGCTTCCACCATAGCTGACTTGCCATCACCCACATAAATGCATCTTTCATCATCACTTGGCTTTCAGCAGCTCAGACAACCCTGCATTGAAACGCTGATGTTAGTAGTAGCACCAGAGTCTAACCACCAAGTGTTTATAGGTACTGAAGCTAAATTTACTTCAAAACAGACCAAATTTAAAAATGTACCCTTTTTCGCACACCAGGCATGGTACTTAGGACATTATTTCTTGACATGATCAGGCTTGTTACAGAAGAAATAACCTTTCTTGTCTGTATCCTGCTTTTGTTTCTTCATATAAGGACCTTTAGTAGCCTCATTCTTTCTTTTGTTGCCCTTATCTTTAGGGGTGCTTGCCAAATAGGCACTTTTAGCCTTGATTTGCTTCAACCTCTCTTCCTCTTAAACATAGTATGAAATGAGCTCATTAAGAGTCTATTTCTCTGATCCCTTGAACAGTTATAATTGATATGAAACTGACTAAACTGGTTCGGAAGAGAAATAAGCACTAAATGCATAAGCATGTCATCTGACAATTCAAGATTAAGTGCCTTCAACTTTGATGCAAGGTGGGACATTTCCATGATATATTCCCTAATATTTCCCTTGCCTTTATACTTCATGGAAATCAAGCTCTTTAGAATTGTGTTTGTTTCCTCCTTATCGCTTTTGGCAAAGCGCTTTTCAATCTCATCGAGATATTCCTTAGCTTTGGTGACACTATTAGAGACCGCACCCTTAAAAGCCTTAGGTATGCCACACTTGATGATCATAAGACTCATGCGGTTAGAACGATCCCACTTCTCATATTTAGCTTTTTGTTCAGAGGAACTAGTATCTGTAGGAGCAGTGGGTTGCTCTGTCCTAAGTACAAGATTCAGATCCATGCAGCCAAGAACAATTAAAATATTCTCCTTCCAATCCTTAAAATTTATACCATTAAATATCAGCACTGAAATTAAGTTAGCAGAAATAGTAGCAACATTTGCTGAAAAGATAACACAAGAATTTAAAATAAATAACATGCTCATTTTGAATCAATTAAAATAAATGGTAAATCTCATCTAAAGATATCTAGTGCAATAATAATATCAAGTCTTTGGACAGTAATATTATTTGCAAGTGGTACTCTTGCTGTAATAATCAAACACTAACAATAATGCATGCCAAATAATAAATCTATCTTTGGATCGATTTATTATATGCATGAAACAAAGAAATCCTTATAATTGTTACATGTTTATTATCACAAGTAAATATATAATTTGTTAAGTATAAATCTTCCTATGAGCTGATTAATACTCACATAAACATATACATTTACACTTTATTTAATATCTTAGTAATATCTCAATATTTCAAATCAAATTAAATTCAAATAATAGAGGTCACTTTGGTGACATATAATTCAAATTTAATTTAATTTTAAAAAATAGATATTAATAAAACTCATATAACCTAATTAAATTATATTATAAAATATTTTTAATTATTTTATCTAAATAATAAATTTAATGGATTATGGACCAAAATAAGGATAATTATTTTACCCATATAATTATGCCCATTTACAATAATAATAATAATAATAATATGAAATGACATCTGACAACGAAGCGTGGCCATCTTTTCCCCAACGTGACCATCGTTTCCTTTGAACGCGGCGTCAAAATTTCCTAAACCACGTAACTGTTTATCTCCATCAACCCATCGTGCGGAGGGAAGAAACCACCACCAACCGACGGCAGCCTTCCAATATGTCATCGATGTCTCTCCTTCAGACCGAACCACTGCCATCCGACAGCATTCCAGAAGGATCGACCAATGCATCGACGTCCAAATATGTGTATTTTGTATAAAGAAATTGTTCGTGTATTTCTTCCTTTCTTCACCGCACGCCTCCATGCTGCACAAACCGCCACAACCGCGGTTGTCGACCACAACAACCAACTCGCTGTAGATTTTTTATTTTTATTTTTTCGGCCAGTTGCGACACTGTGCACAGTGTGCGGTGTTGGAGATTAAACTTTATTTTAGATGTTGATAAAATTTGTGAAGATAAAAGTATGAGGTGGTAAGTTTGACTAGGTAAGGATAAGATAGTTGAGTTGTCATGATAAGGATAAGAGTTTCGTAGAGATAGAATTGAAAAAAAAAGAAAAAAAAAATCTGAATTATTAGTGCTTATCCAATAAGCCTATGCAATTTGCTTTCCCCCCCCCCCGGTCAACGCGCACCCCCTCCCCTTCCCCTCTCTCCCCCGCCAAAAAGACGCATGTAACCTTAACCTTCTTTTTGTTTTGTTTTTTTTTTGATTTTTTTTAATTTTTTTTAACTCATACTTATATATTCATACTTATATATTTTTTATTTTTAATTTTTAATTA